>NC_072737.1:170519170-170537798 GCF_026930045.1 Uloborus diversus | reverse complement strand
AAATCCCCAACATTTCAATTTATATTAAAAATTATTTTGCAGAGCGGGGCTAAGCCGGGTGACACCCCCTAGAGTGTGACACTAAAATGAATATGAGAAATTTCGATGTTTCAATTCTGAATTTTATTTCCAACATGAAAAAAAAATATTTTTTTTCTATCAAACATATTGGTCTCACTAGAAGGGCATTTGAGGCGGCTGGTACTCATATGGAGTGGGGCGGGGGGGGGCGGAGACAACCAAAATGCATGTAAGAGTTCCAGAAAAATGTAAATACCAACAGAAATTCGCATATGTTTTATAATCTCCCAAATGCATTGGTATCAATACGAGGGAAACGTTTATTTCGGATGATATCCCTCTCGGGGGGGGGGGACACAATTTCGTTTTGTTTATGAATATTGTATGAACTTCGTTTCTTTCATCGAACATTGAATAAGGTCTTTTTTCGCCTTCGGTTGATGGGGAGGGGTGAGGGGTGATAGCCCAGATTACCACCCCGGTTGACATCCAAGTTTGCTACGCCACTGATTAAGTGTAATTTAACAATGCTCTAACAGAATATGGTTTTTTAACAGATCAATTTTTTTTTAATTGTTAAAAGATCTTTTCTGTCTCTATTTCGCATTTCCTAGTAAAATCCCTTTCAAACAAAAGTAAACTACACTTAAAACGTTTTATTTTGATCCTAAATTTATTTTAATACTGGTTAAATAGTAAAAAATTATGTTTTGTATAACGAAAATTAACCGCTTTATTTGCTTCTGGTTCTATCATAAAAGCAATTTTTGTTAAAAGATTTATTTCGATATATCTTTATTTAAACTTTTGTTTCGCGTTTTTTACTGCCGCTATTTGTAGTTATAGTGAACTTTGGTAGTTGCTTGTTTTAATTTTTTCTGCAATCATTAGACATTATTTTTATTCAAAAATGTATTACCGAGGAGATTCATAGAAATGCCTCATAAATCCATGTCATATCGATCTCTGAAAATCCCACGTTACATTAGAATGGTATTTTTTTTCATTCCATAATAGGATGAGAGAAAATATAGAAAAAATGGCGATATAAGGGGAATGTTTTTCCTTTATTTGTAAGACTCAATTTAAAAGCTCATGAATGATCTTCGCAACGAAATAGCTTTTGTGCGTCCGATACTTTTGAGCGCATGTGAGAACGGATGGGATGGAATCATAGGCGGCTCGTGGGGGCAACTGCCCCTCCTTTTCAAAAACAAAGGGGCACTGCCCCTCCGTTTTCTAACTTCAAAGTTATAGATCGACTGGAAAATGCTGGTGCTGATCGATTCACGTGTTTAAAGAAAGAAGAATTGACTTAATAAGGGTACTTTAAATGTTTGTCACGTTTTTTGATGAAGATTAAATTGGAGCTTTGAATCGAAAGAAGGAAGTCTACTGTTGATATTTGTCTCGAGATTTCAAGTCGTGTCCCTAGGTTTTTTTTTTTTTTTTTTGAGACGATCATTTAACCAACAACAAAAATACCATAGCCCAATTTTATAAAATTTAAAATAAAATAATAAATAAATAAATAAGGGCGCTGCCCACATCCCCCCTCCCCGTGACTTCTCTGACCCCCCCCCCCCCAAATTTTTTATGGACCAATCGCCCATGGATAAAATCGCCCCCCCCCCCCCCAAAACAGGCCTCTGGATCCGCCACTGGTCATACGGTACTGTTGGGGTGGTTATCCGGTGTTGATATAGGGGTTATCTGGTTTATATAAGTGGGGTTTAATTATAGATTTTCAATTTTTGTTAAACCTTTTGGATTATGTAATAACTTTCCATTTTTTCCTCCATTAATTTCTGCTAAAGCAAAATTAGCATATCCATCAATCCTGAGAATTCCAGCAAACTAGTAGTGAACAGTTTTTTGGCCCTCTCAGATTCAATGAGATGACATATGTCTCCAGCTTGGATATTCACTATTCCAGACTGATGAGTTAATAACAAGGACAAAACTGCACTCGATGTGCGTAATAACTAGTTTGTCAGTGTATTGCATGTATTTCTGACTTTGAGGTGATAACTTACTGTTTAACATTACCAATGTTTGTTTTTCACAGAAAAACTATCTTTGTACCAAACGCCACTTCTTTGAGGGTCATGGATCTGGACAAATTCTGGATTTTAGGGAATTCGCCTTAGTTATGAGCCCAGATAGAGTGATTTGTTTGCATAGGCCCAAGTTCAGATGCAATTGGGGTCCAAAGTTGCTAATTTGGTTCCAGAAACTCAATGGTATTTTCTTTGGAATCATTTGTTTTTTAAAACCACTAGTAAACATTAAATTCAGTACACTCAAACATGTTTTTGTGTAGTGAATGTTGATTGCATGAAAACAATTCTAATAAAATAATTGTCTGCAACTTCATGAGTAGCTGTAAAAAGTTTTTGCAACAAAAACTACTGCTAAATTGTACAAAAAAGACCGCACAAAAACAAGTTTAAGTGTAAAGTTCTGTTTTGTTTTGTAATTTTTTGCTTCAAAATATTAAAAATGAATTTTTGAATTTCTGGAATGTATTAAATGTGTTTTTCATGAGCCCTTTTTAAGTTCACCCTTTAAATTTGTTAGCCACAATCTGATGTAGGAACACATTTCAAGTTTAACTACATTTGGTGTTTAGTCGACCAGTCATTTTGTTTACGGACTAGTTACTTTTTCTAAGGATTTCTAAACATTGCTATTAGCATTCATTGAATAATTTTGGATTTTTGTTTCATATCTGATTATATGTAAATATTTATGATTTTCTATTCTATATTCAACATTTAACAACATAACTGTCAAAAATTAATTACAGTTATTAAAACTTAAAACATTGTGTGCAATTGATTTTTGTGAGTGGTGGCACTAGCCAGACATTTAAAAATGTACCTCATTTTCATACCGTTTACAAGTTTTTAATACGTCACAAAATATCACAGTGCAGATTTACAAATTGTTATTCAATTTTTCGTGTACAAATTTTCTGAAGTTGAATTCATGGAAAAGTTCTGAATTTTTTTCCAACTTTAGAAAAGCTTTCGTTACAATAATTTTACAATTAGTTCTCTGTTGCAGCATTCTTAATTTATTTTCAATTATTTACAGCTCATAATGATCATTTAATTTTACTTCTGTCATTTTCTGAAGTATTTTTAAAGAAAACAAATTAGCCTAGGTCGAAAGAAATTAAACCTATAATGTTATGTGTATGTATTTTTTATTATTCAGTGTTCTAGAACTTGTACTTATTTTATTTCCTCACATATTGATTTTACCCCCTTTTTCAATCAAAAATACTTAACTGAAAGTAACTGCTTTATGTATGAAATGAAATTGTAAGAGAATGTCTTACATTTTAAAAACCACCAGAAAGAAAGCTTTGTAGTGAAATCTGTCCGACAATCAGTATAAATTCTAGCATGAAATAATTATGGTAGACTTATTAAAACAGTGTTTGGAATTTAACTTCAATACACAAATTTATTCCATTTTTTAAACATTTAACTTTTTATCATTAATTTTAAATATTGGCTATATTTCAAATTCCAACCCTATATTTTAGTGTAAATTTCATTGTTTTGATCTGAAATATTGTGCAAATTTTAGACTGTTGAAACTGAGAAGCAAAGGGATGTAAATGGACATTTTCAAGTTTTCAGTAAAAAATGTTTGAAGTTGCCATCATAGGCTTTCATTAACCTTTTACAAGCCCCCTCCAAATTGTTTACACCTACGGCTCTACACATATTTTCCCCCTCATTTTAAAAAAAATCTTGGGCCCCCTTCAGGCTCGAGCCAACAGGTGTCCTTTCTCCACCCCCCTGCTACTATCTTTTGCCCCAAAACAGAGGAGAGGTTCACCTACCTTTTGTCCCAGTTATCTCTAATTTAATTTTGGCACCTGCATCCCTTTGCTTCTCACTGCCTCAATTGCAAATTTCAGGTCAGTGGGTTTGAGAATAGACTGTGTACATTACAAGACATATTTTTTATTTATATTTTTAAAATGCACTTTATGATATAATTATTATTATTATTATTATTATTTTTTCAGATTTTCTTGAATGAAAATAGTGAAATAGTTTAAATATCCCTACTGTTACCTTTTTTGGAAGATTGGCAAAACTTTTCAGATAAAAATTTTAGGTACAGATTCCGAATTCTTAAAATATCTTTAGAATCAGTAGCATTCGTTATTTGTTACATTTAAAAAACAGCTGATTTTTATCTGTATCATTCACAACAACTGCATCACCATGGTTTTAAATTTCTAAAATCTTAGTTCCATACTATGATTTTTTTCTTCAAGTTACTTGATATGTATGTAGTTAGATTTATTAACAGAAAATAAACCTTGTCTTTTTTGTTTCCCATATTTCTACAATTCTTATCATCATAATGTCTTATGTATAAATTTCTGGTACTTCCTATAAATGAATATATTCGTTCCTTTTACAGATGGCATTGTTAAATGGTTTGATTTGTCACACCTGAGTTCAGAATAATACGCAGCTACATTTGATGTATTGCAGTTTCATGGTTATGAGGAGCCCTTTTCTTCAATGCAAAAGAAGTGAGCTTATTGATGACATCTGGCAGAACACAGAACGTTGACACACAAAAAAAAAAAAACTGCAATAAATGCAGCGGCTTACCGCAATGCAAATTTATAAGTCTTTGTCATCTTTTAAGGGATTCCAGAAAATCATTGGCACCTGGTGCACTACAAAGGTCAAAAGAAGTGAGGAGGCTTCAGTGCCTCCAAAGCTGAATTTGTATTTTTAAATTTGGCTTACATTATTAGTTTTTAACATTACTGGTTAAAAGGCCTCTATATATATGGAACATAGCATGAAAAATTACATTGGATAACCATTGTAAACTGCCCATTTCCAATTAAAAAGTTCTATTATTATGAAATATGAGAAAAGTCTATTTATTTGTAAATTTTGTTTTCATGAAATAAATTAATCCACCCTGTAAAAATCACTTTTCAATCTATCATTAATATTTATCTTTTGAAGTAAGGGAGCAGTTTTCCCTCCTGCACGAGAAGCCTATGCTGAAAACTATATTGGAAGCTGGTAAGCTATTCGGGGAAATATTCCCTTTATTCTTCCTACATTAACAATGTACAGTAAAACTTGTAAGTTGACCACCTGTCTAAGTTGACCGCCAAAGTACTGCACCGCGAGTGGTCAACTTACACAGGTTTCACTGTATCTCCATCTGCTGCATTGCATTAAATTACTCAAATTGTGTAAACATTCATGATAATAAAAAATATTAAATCAACACATTTAAAAATTAAACAGTACTGAAGAAATTTTTTTTTAAGTCCATCCCATTTAGTTTTGTTTTTTAAAAGTTTCTGCCGAAAAACTTATGCTTAAATAATCCACTTTAAGAATAACTACATTTCCAGGAAATGAATATTTGTTATTTCTCTGACATTTCTTGAATTAAATACCCATTAAAAAGAAAAGCAAGACAAATATATACTTTTAAAAAGATTTATTCTTTTGAATGTTAGATATTTTTTTTACATACATTCATAATATGTACCAATCCAACAATGAATACAAACACCTTAAGCTGTAAGCAAATATCAGTTCATATGAAAACGTATTGCTAGGCTAATGACTCCAGACACTCCAGTTTTGATGACCATAGTTCGAGTCTTGGAAACCCTGGAAATTCACTGAAAAAGAATTAACAAATTTTTTTCATACCTGGAAAAGTCATGGAAAAATGTCCTAGACAAAGAGAAAGTAATATTAACTAAAGCAGCATTAGAAATCTTAAGTGATTTAACAGAATAGCACACAAAAGCTATTAAAAGTGGAAAATTCAATGATCCCTAAATCAAATCTGAACTTTGAAATCTAATTGCATTCACTTATGTCGCAGCCGCTTGCCTTTTCTTTGCGATGTGATTTTACTGCTTGGGCATCACTTATTTTGAATTCACTGTCATTTTCAACACCTCTTATGATTCATATTCCGTAGTAGCGAAATTTCTCGTTCTTAGTTTTGCCACGCCCACTCAAAAAAAGTGATTTAATTGCATCCGAGTTAGATTCCATCACTCGTAAGAACTTTATTATTAAATTTATCAGAGTTTATCTTAATTTGTTGAAGGTTTTAGAAAATAAAGGTCTTTATTCAGGCAATAGAATACAGTAAAAGAGGAATTCTTATACTCTAAAACAGTAGTGCCCAACATATGGCCCTCAAAATTAATCCATGCTACCCACTGCTACGTTCAATGTCAGGAATCAAACATGTTTTGAAATTTCTGAACTTATTAATCAATATGCATTTGAAAATGTTCAAATAAGTAAACAAAACAAGTATACTTTTGAATCAGAAGATTGATTCATTACTGAATTTTTTTTCAAAAAAAGATTTGGTTTAGAAACATAAAAAAGTAAACTATGTGGCTTTACTTTAAAGAACCAAAATACTATCAAGTTATGTGGATGATTAAATGCACTGTTGACACTAAGGCAACTTTTGAGGCAAATTTATTGAAACTTAGTGATGACTCATTCAATCTTTGTCTCATTCATTATCATTCTGCCAGTTTACAAAAAAACATCAGACATTTAAGCATCATACTCGTTTCACTGCATTTGTACTTCACTTAAATTTATATGATGAAGACAAATAAGAATAGTCTGGTTTTTTAAGTGTACAATTATAATTTTTCCATTATGAGTAAGTGCTTCTATGAGGCTGTGGCATTCATGTAGACGTTTTGCTAATGCTCATTTCCAAAAATTAACAAATTTGAGATTAAATAGTGCTATTCTCTTCATATAACAAGGTCATGAAAATTTTCATTGAAGTCATGAACAAGTCATGTAATTTTTTCATCTAAATAGAGTATGAACACTGGATGACCTAGGAAAAAATGCTGCACACAAATCCCTTTTGAGTATGAAAGGTTTAAAACAGAGGTTTGCCACTCCATTCTGTGAGAAAAACTGTTTTCTCTACTGCATTAAACAATAAGTAGGCAGATTGTAGTATAGAACATTAATAATCCCATCACAGAAAAATAAATAAAAAAAGGTGAAGTAAAAAAGAAATAATTAAAGCTGAAGTAATAATGTGGTGACAAAACATTTATATTTAAAAAAAAATTATCTTTAACATAAAATATGCAAAAGTTTAGCAGAACAATAGTTATGACTAATCTGATGTTTTCTAAATAAAATTTACATAAAATATGAATGACAGTTTACCATGAAATAATTTGTGTCTTTATGATAGATATTCGTTAAGTCATTTAAATTAATTCTTTTATTAAAAAAGGAATGAAGCTGTGGCATGGCAAGCGTACCTAGGACAGGGTGTAATTTTTAAAGAACAAATGTAGCTCTGTAATCATTAGGACAAAATTTAATGTGTTAATAGTCTGCATTCCATTTAATACATGAAACTTTCCTAACATCTTTTCTTCTCTCCTCGTCTGCCATGTTTTACATTTGATATTCATCACTTTTTACTTTCGTCTGAAATGTGTATATTTCTTAGTATTATTTAATTTAATTACTGAATGCGCTATTTATTGTGTGGTCAACAAAAGAAATTAGATAGAACAGAGAATGTTTTTGGGATGGGGAAAAAAGTTTTTTCTAGCCCGTTGATGGCGAAATATATATATATATATATATTTTGTATCAACAATTCTTACTTATTCATTTCTAATTTATTCAAAAATTTTCTCAGCAAGAATCTTTGCGAAAACCGATGAATATTATTTGATTGTCCCGGGAAATTATTTGATTAAGTGGGGATGGTTAACATTGTGTTAATGGGGAAATATTTTTGTTCTGGGAGGTTTTTATTTGTTATCCCATTAAACGTGGCTGGCAGTATTTAAATTTTTTGAATGAAGTTATTTTTTCGGTTTCCTCACGTGATAGTTCTCGTGCAAGATACATATTTATGAATACTTAGTAGTAATGTATGTAAAAGGTAATAAATATGTCAGGTTCTTGAATGATCCAACAGACTAACTAAATATATTTTTAATTCTTACTGTCTAAAATTATTTAAATGATTATGCATAGATATTAACATAACAAAACTGAATTATACCTTATATTTCTGGTCCAATTTTCTCCTGCTTCTCATCTTTTGAGAATCTGAGCCATCACGCCCACTGAAGTGATTGCAAAACGTGAAAAAAAAAAATTCAGGGTTCTAAAAGAAAAAAGGAATATATCAAAAGATAAACACATAACATACATGTATATATAATATATGTATATATAAATATACATAAACACAAATAAGCAGATAAAATGTTCTCATCAAAATATTAAAAAATCATCAGATTTATAAGTAAATAACACATTTCAATTAAGCAATTTTCAGGATATATTCTTAGAAATCATGTTTGAATGATATTGAAAAATGAGTGTCGGCTAAAAGCAAGCACTGAAGGTATTACACACCTAAACAAAATACTTGGAATTTTGATAGTAGAAGTCACAGTGTAGAACAGCTTAAAGACCAAAACTTTTCCTAGACTACCCCGGAATTCCATTATTTTCTGATGCAAGATGCAGATTTGCCCTTTCTCTTACCTTGCCTCCTTTGGGTATTGTCACGATCATATAACTTTCTTGAAGAAAAATATTTTTTACAAAAATTTGTTGCTTTTGACAACATAGTTTTAAAGTTTAAACTATGTCTAGAAAATCTTTGCATCACAGCTCAAAATGTTCTGTTTGAAATGCTTTAGACATTTAGACAAATTTTTTTTAAATGTAAAGCTATGAATAAAATTTTAAGAAAAAACTAATAAAAGCAGAAAATAACACCAACACTACATAGCAAATGACATTATAGGTGGATATAGGTTCAACAAATGTGGACAAACATCTAAATCTGAAGAACAAAAAACGGTATATGAAATGTATGAAATACATATATGTATTTTGTAACTTTAGTTTAAATCTTTTACCTATGCAAATGGTTTGTAATCCAAGAAAAACCTGCAGAAAATTAAGGCTAATAAGTTCTAGGAAGAAATTAATATCTGCAGAATAAACAGAATCGTCAAACGATATAACGTATGCTATCGGTGCGACGAATTGTAAACAAGCATTCATTTTATTTTCAAAAAAAGGAAAAAAACACATAAAATTAAAGAAATGCCGCTTATTTGGTGACTTTAACTCATTTAATCTCAATGTAACTTGTTTTTAATGAGAGAAAAATGTGTAACGCATTTGTTTAGAGTTTAAAATAGTAGCAACACAACGTAGAAAAGGGTGGTTCATTCAGTGATTATAAACAAAATTTTATGATATACGCCTTGCATATAATGCTTTAACAGACTATAAAATGTCATAAAAAGCTTCATAACTGAGTTGAAATAAGCAGAATTTTTTTAACAAGAGGCAAAATTAACAACAACACTTCACCTCAACGAATGTAAACAAACATTTATGTTATTCTGAAAAATCGAAGAAAAAACCAATAAATTTCATGAAATACGGATTTTTTGGTGACTTTTACTCATCTAATATGAAAATAGTTTCCTCAATTCAAGTAGTTTTCGATGGAAGGAAAAAATGGAAAAACGACTATATAATAACACCACTTGCAGAATGGTGGCTCAATGGTTCACTACGCGAACGTAAACAAAACTTTATCTATCTCTCAAATAAAATCTGTATTTAAAATGAACATAAGATTGATTGCATTTGATGCTTCGACTTACCTGGTATTGAAATAAGTGCTTTTGAAACCGAAGAAGTAGATAAAACCTTTCCTAATTTCCCAAATATTATACCTCACTCAGCATTCTCGTAGGATTAACATGGTAAAGTAGAGCTGGAGCTGGCATGTAAGGGAGTGACGTCACACGCATACACTTCATTTCCGGTTAAACGGTAGACGTCACGCCAGCATGGTAGCCAATCAGGGAAAAGCCCTTCGCGAAAGCTCTAGGATGTGGATTTCTGCCCGCAAGCGTTTCCCAACGCTTGGCACCGAGGCGACCAATCCTTGTTTCCAAATGCACCCCAACTGTAACTGTACTGGTCAGCTACACTTGTTTTGTTTTGATGTGAAATGTGAAAGGAAATCGGTCAATGCAGGAACGATCCTGACAGATAAACGGGAGGCAACCCTATATTTTGGCGCTAAATGATATCATTCTCAGACTTGGCGACAAGGATTCTTCCTGTACCTCGTGCGTGGTTTAAAAAATGGCTTGAAGAATGTAGTAATGAGAAATGTGTTGATATATTTATTATGATGAGATTTTTACAATTAGATATGCATGAAAGTAAGTGAAACATTTTCTTGGATGTGACTATATTAAGTTGTATCTTTTTGTTTTTTTTATTTTGAAAAAGAGCGTGTTCCTTTATTTATGCTTACTGTCTGACTGATTGTATGGAATGACAAACACCGTTTTACAGCCGGAAATGGATAAATTTATTATTTTTTACCAATGTCAGCTTTTGCAGAAGCAAAGTCGGATGCGGAATACGCGCATCAAATTTTTACTTTTCCCCCTTATTCACATAGATTCGTTGATCTGGACGTTTGAAAATTCCATGCAATCTGTGGTTGGACAGTACAACGGTCATGAAATTAAGAGCATGTATTAAGATTTATTATGGCTAGGCCTTAGGTTTTTTTCTAGGTTATCATTCTGTGCATCTGTACTTTCTATCCGGACAAAATTTATATTTATTTATGCCATAATTAGACGTCTTTCAGATATCTAATATAATATGGGAAATTGTTGTTAGACGTTAGCTTGCATAGGTGTGCATTAAATAAACGTTTCTCGTGTGCTTGAGATTTTTGCTCCCCCCCCCCCCCTTGAATAATCGAAACTATTAGGCTTCTTTTAATTTCCCGCCAAAATTAACGTACATTTCTTTAAGACGTCCTTAAGGATTCTTCCTGTAAGCGTGCATGTATTCACATCATTAAACGTTTATCCTTTGTGAAACATTTAGATGTTTCCTTTTCCTTGCATAATTAAAGCTACTGAGTTGCTTAATTATCCAAAATTAACAATCATTTTTCTCAGACGTGTTGACTTTTGTCAGAATTGTTCCTGTCAGCCTTTAGCGTGCGTAGATCTGCGTCAACTGAAAATCTGCTATCGTGAGTCAATTGTTTAATTTCCTTCATTTAGTAAAACCATTTTGATGTATGATTAATTTAATTACTGCCAGAATTAAATTTATTCCTGTCATCTATTCTTAAGGACGGATTCCTCCTGATTTGATGCAAAGATACTTCTGAAACAATTTTGTTATTTAAATTAAAATTTATTTACATGTGTCACGTGCAGAACATCTAAAGTCAACCTCTGGTAACTTGCTTGTGGATAAGCTAATATTTTTGCTCTATAATACAGCAATGACAAAACAAATTGCAGATTTTGAAAGCTATGGTTCCAATGTAAAGGAAACATATCTCATAAGTTTAGATATAATTATTTAAACCATTGAAGAAAAAAAATATGTCTATGCCTATTCCATTGAAAATGGTCATTTTGTCCCGCACGTGACGGTTTCTGTATTTCATAAAAAAGAAATAATTTTAGAAGAAAGTTTTGGCTAAAGAAGTCACACATGCATTTGTGATGTCTTAAGCAACAAAATTTTGTTCATTATCCTTTTTAATTATTATTTTTTATAAAATATACAAAGCGTCACATGCGGGAAAAAATTACCGTTTTCCGTGTAATAGCCCTTTAACTGTTCAATTTCTCGGCAAAATATTTCCTTCAAAAATTAACTCTGTAAAGGTTCTTCCTGTTAAGTCCCCTTCCCTTCAACTATCATATCTTTTCTTCTTGTTGAATATTCTCCCTATTAGCCTTCCCGGGTGTGCCAAAAATGAACATTTATTAATTTTCATATTCTTGGTGTCAGAAATCAGTATGCTGTTTAATTTACTGTCAAAATTCATGAATTTTAGGTATTATTCTTATCCAGCGTTATAGATGTGTAACAAATAGGTGTTTATCATGAGTAAAATACTTATTTCCTAATCCTTACATAATTGAAACTATTTAGCTCTTTAATTCATTACTTAAAATTATATGCCAGATTTTTAATCTCTACTGAACTTTAACTTTGTCTAGCAACAAATGAAAGATTTTTGTAGTTTGCTAAGAGCTAAATTATTTAAGCATGAAACACTATTCTATTAAATTAGTAGGGCACCTGGTACATTTGTCAATAGAACCTGAAGTATAAGTTCTCCTTTCAGTGAGCAGTCATTGTTACAGCAATGATTGAGATCTTTGAGATTGTGGGGTTTTCACTGGTCAGTCATCAGTTCCAAGTTCATCTGATGCACAAAATTCCTGCGGGCATGTGTATAAAAATGCTTTATTTCAGTGTGCCCAAAGTTTAATGTTCTATTTGTATTATGAATACATTTTTCGCTTATCGTTTATTTTTCAGAAGGGTTCCTCCATGTTAGTTTACCAAGATGTCAATTGTTTGATCCTGAATAGCGAGAAGTTGGATGATTTCATGGAAACTTAAAGCACAACACTAGTTGAATTTAGACTTTGCATGACAGTTACTTTATTAAAGTCTGCTGCAAAGTCTTAATTTTGCTGGTAATAATGCTTTAACTGGACCTTTCAATGAACAAGAGCAACCATTAGAATCTTTGAAATGCTGGGTCTATGCTTTGCAGTCAGAAATCAGTATTAAGTTCATCTGATGCACAAACTTCCTGTGGCATAAGTATAAAAAAAATTATTTCAATGTGCCCAAAGTTGAATGTTCAATTTGTATTGTGAATTATGAATACATTTTTTGCTTATTGTATATTTTTCAGAAGGGTTCCTCCATGTTAGTTTACCAGGATGGTAATTGTTTGATCCTGAGTAGCAAGAAGATGGATGATTTCATGGAAACTTAAAGCACAACACTAGTTGAATTTAGACTTTGCATGACAGTTACTTTATTAAAGTCTGCTGCAAAGTCTTAATTTTGCTGGTAATAATGCTTTAACTGGACCTTTCAATGAACAAGAACAACCATTAGAATCTTTGAAATGCTGGGTCTATGCTTTGCAGTCAGAAATCAGTATTAAGTTCATCTGATGCACAAACTTCCTGTGGGATAAGTATAAAAATAATTATTTCAATGTGCCCAAAGTTGAATGTTCAATTTGTATTGTGAATTATGAATACATTTTGTGCTTATTGTATATTTTTCAGAAGGGTTTTTCCATGTTAGTTTACCAAGATGGCAATTGTTTGATCCGGAATAGCGAGAAGATGGATGATTTCATGGAAACTTAAAGCATGACACTAGTTGAATTTAGACCTTGCATGACAGTTACTTTATTCAAGTCTGCTGCAAAGTCCTAATTTTGCTGGTAATAATGCTTTAACTGGACCTTTCAATGAGTAAGAACAACCAATAGAATCTTTGAAATGGTGGGTCTATGCTTTGCAGTCAGAAATCAGTTTTAAGTTCATCTGATGCACAAACTTCCTGTGAATATAAGTATAAAAATAATTATTTCAATGTGGCCCAAACTTGAATGTTCAATTTGTATTTTTAATTATGAATACATTTTTGTTTATTAATGTATCTGTTTTTCAGAAGGGTTCCATAGTTTACCAAGATGTCAATTGTTTGATCCTGAATAATAAGAAGATGGATGAGGTTATAGAAACTTAAAGCACACTAGTTGAATTTAGAACTTGCACAACAGTTACTTTATTAAAGTCTGCTGTGAAGTACTAATTTTGCTGGCAATAATGCTTTAAAACCGACTTGTTAAAATTCAAGTGCATTCAACATCAGTCATATAGTATAGTCTAAATATATTATTCTTGTGTCTGATGTATTAAAAAGCATTTACAGAATTAACATAAAGGGATGTTGTCACTTAATTTATGACTAAAACCCTCTTTATAAATGCTAACATTTTTTAGGCTAATTTTCCTCGAGATAAAAAGTTTGGTTTGAATATTTTTACTTGGTCACAGATATATTTTATTTCTGGTACAATTATTTTGCTTAGAATTGTAACACAGCCGGCTTCAAAAAAGTCTGTGTATTATTCTATTTTAAAACAAATTCTTGATGTTATCATACCAAGAATGAATATGCTTTTCTAAGTTATTCCTGTAGTTAGCTCTACTCTAGTTTTTCCTGGTGCATAAGTTTCATAAATGTCAAAAGAAAAGCATTTACAAAATTTCTTTGGCATGCTGGCATTAAAACTTGGAGATCACTATCTGTAATTTTATGGTGTAAGAAATTAGGGGTATGAGGAAAGTAGAAATTAAGCAAAGTATTCTAGTGAGTGAAGAAAATGAGCATTAAATCAACATTGCATTTTAAGTAAAAGGTATCAGCAAAACTTAAGTGTATAATA
Source organism: Uloborus diversus (assembly GCF_026930045.1). NCBI lineage: Eukaryota > Metazoa > Arthropoda > Arachnida > Araneae > Uloboridae > Uloborus > Uloborus diversus. The sequence continues at coordinate 170,523,380 of NC_072737.1, read as the reverse complement.
GCAGTGGTATATATGCTTTATGTTATTGATATGTTTCAAAAATCCCGTCAAAGCAATGACATATATAGTTTTTTCAATTATGTATTTAAATATCAAATTTCAAAACTATAGTTAAAAGAGAAAATGATTGTCTTTCTTTGGGTCAAATATATTTTTCTATTTATATTTTCGTGATATAACACGAAAGTTATCTTTAATAAAGAAGACATTTCTTTTTTGTTTAATACATTATGTTAATGTTTGATAACTCTAATGAGGTTTTACTTTGTTTTTCATGAAACTTGGTTTCGATATAACACGATGGACATGCTTTGATTTACATTATTTCTAAGTCTCGTATAACACGGTTTCGATAAAACACGATACATATTGACATGATTTTTACTATGTACATGATTAATTAGTGTAAAAAAATATGTTAATAAGTTTAAAAAAGTCTCGTATAACACGATTTCGATACTACACGGAACGAATACGAGAGACGCATGTATATTTACAAGAAAATTATTCAGCTTTATATATTAAATAGTTTTATTAAGAATTGTTATTTAACTTTATGTTTCGCATAGAGTTTTATTAAGAGTTTGTCAAATTTTAATCTATTCAGAATTCTATCATGTATCATATGAAACACATTGCTTGGAAAATTCTTTTCTATTGTAAACAAGTGTTATCGTTTTTTTTTTCCTCCTTAATCCGTTTGCTATATGAACATTTTTCTGTATTAAACGTTTTTTTTTTATTACTAAAAAGTCATAGTTTTGATTTTTTTTTTTTTTTTTTTTAATGAAGGCTATTTTGAGTGTACAAGCACCTGACAGGCTCGTCATTTAAAAAAAAAAAAAAAAACCAAGGGAACGATGCGGAAAATACTCAGTTTCTATTGCAGGAGAAAATCAAGAGTAGGGAATTTTTAAACGGGCAGGGGGGGGGGTGCACCCCTAGTCACGTTAATTTAATGTCTGTTACTCATGGAGTAGGAGAGGATAGGAATTTTTTTAGTTTGTCAGTTTGAACATACATTTGCCCTTTGTATACTTATATGCACATATTATATAAATTGGGCTAAGTAAATAACTTAATGAAGTAGTGACTTGCTCCTTGCCTTTTCGCTGCAATAAATTAATAAATAACAGTTTAACGTAACAAATCGGTGGATAGCCTTAAGTCCAGGTAGGTTTGCGTTTTCTTTGAAGTGGAAGGGGGGGGGGGGGGAATTCTAACATATTCTCTATTAGGGGGCAGCACAATCGGAAATATTTTTCTGCGGTCCTTCATTTTGAAATTTGACATGGAGGGAGGGGGGTGTACACTCAATGGGAATTGACTTGGGGAAAACAACGAAAAACACGCCCGCTATCCACTTATAACTAATAAAAAGCACTATTTTTCCAAAGCAAGGGGGACTTTCGACCTTCCTCCCTTTTGTCCACATGGAGGGGGGGGGTGGCAAGTGGGGGCTCAAGCCCCACCTTGGAAATTAGAACTTCTTTGCTTTTAGTACTTTTTTTCTAGCAAGAAAGTAAAAACATTACTCCAGCCATTAATGAATAAATTATTAAAAATGTCAAATTTTAGTAACTCTAAACTGTACTGAAATCGGTTTCTATGCGGAAAGTATCTTACTAAACCATGGAAAAAATATCTGACCCCCTCCCCCTTAAAATTTTGCTTATGCGCGCCCATGCCCCGAACCCCCTAAATGACGACGGACTTACTTGTAGCTCATTAGCAATCTTCGTGTTTTCATAAGCACTCAAGGATTAATGAGAATTGCTTGAGACTCAATGAAGGTGTCCGCCCCCCCCCCCCTCCCAAAGCCCAATATCTACGGTTGTGCTTCTGTTTTTGGACGTCCACTGATGTCCTGTGAATTTCTTCATTTGCAAGGAAGTACTGCTTGGGCTATTTACTCACGTTCTTAATAAGTCATACATATCATTTTATTACCAATCTCTGAACTCTCAATATTTATTCCAACAGTATACAACTATTTATTGCTGCTTTTTCCAAAGCTTATGCATAACGGCATGGGGTTGGAAAAGCGATATACAGTTTATTTTGACACAAAAGTTAATATTGTTTCTCTTGAAAGTTGCGTATGCTGTATCTATGTTACAAAAAAAGAAAAGAGAGAAAATATTAAAATTTTTAATGAACCATTTCTAATGAAAAATGTTACAACTATTATTTTGCAGAAAAAGTTTGCAAAATTACTGCATCTAGGGGTTCCCCCCTCCGCTTAAGAGCAAGGATTCACCCCCTCCAAAATAAGACCCCATAACAGGGAAAATACCAACTCGAAATACTTTCTTTCCCCCCATAACAATTTCGATGGTGCAGCGCGCCATGACCTCCCCAAGGTGGGTGCCCCTCTGCATCTATGTGTTTCGTAGTTGTCCCCTCCCCCAATCGTGAGCAGCACCCAGGATACCCCTTAAAATTTCTATGGTACGGTTCGTGCCACGATCCCCTTGAGTGGGCACTCAAGGGGGTCAATTTATATGTTATCAAAATTAAGGTAGTCAGTGCAACGAGGGGGCCTCCATAGTTCTGTGGTAGAAGCTTCGTCTTCCAAGCCGAAGATCGTGGGTTCGAATCCCGCCTGTGCCTTGAGTGTTATTTCCTTTTCTAGTGTTGTAAATCTTTCCTGTGTGTGTCCGGAGCCAAGGCGCTTGGCACGCAGTCCTCTATCAATGTGAAGCTGTCTAGCTTCTAAATAAATAGATAAATAAAGTGCAACGAGTGGAACTTCAGAGCAGACAGCATGATTGAAATTTTTAGGGAGAGGAGGGTTTGCTAAAAGTTGTCTTTGTCGATTCTAGGCGATCTCATTTTGGGGATGCATTTGAGGGGAGGGGACGTCATTGTTCTTGAGGGGGATGAGGAGCATCTCTGATTTAGGAAAGATTTTTTTTGGTGCAAATGGAATTTTGTAAAAAATGCGAAAAAACTGTAACGTCATTTAGTTTGTATTATTATAATTCAAAATATATAACTTTAGAATACAGAACGAACCAGTTTATTTTCTTAAACTAATTTGCATTTAATGATGTTTACCATTCTTGAAAATACCAATACATGAAAAAAAGTACACTTAAAATCGGAAAGAACATACTCCTTCAGGAAGTGTTTCCAAAAAGGTGAAATAAACTGCAACTGTATTGCTTATGGTATCGCACTTTTTTTTGGCATCATGTTCGTCATGTTGATAAGAATTCGCCTTGAAATAGATGAAGTCGCCAATATGGTAACCATGGACCCAGGATCGTTCCTGCATTGACCGACGTGTAATGTGAAATGATTTCGGCAATGTGTACTTCCCCGACTCTTAGAAAAGAATGCAAGTTTTACTATTTTTTTCCCGTAATGGTGTCTTATTATCACTACACTTGTAATAAAATTTTGTTCATGCATTTTTCTCCTTAAAAATGGCTGCGGACTGTGATGAAAGCAGAGAATTGCCTGATCTTGTGTTGGATATTGAGACTGATGATGATCAAGAATCTGTTAACCAAGAAGGTATACTTACTTCTAACAAATCAGAAAAAAGTCTGTCGGAAATTCCAGTTTCATCTTCTTCCCAACAGTCTTGTAAAATTAATGGTAAATCTTTAAATACAGAAGAACTGAAAAGTGCGAAAGCTGAGACTCGTGCAACACCAAGACACTCACAGCCTTCTACTTCCCGAGGTAGTAAATAGGATTAATGTTTAATATTTTATGTTAATTGTAAGTAAATAGTTTCATATAAATATAGTGTGTATTTTGATTAGAAATGCAGTCTTGAAAACCTATACTAGATCTTAATGCCCAAACCAGTTGTATTCTTTGCTTGAAGATTCATGCTGGGTTTAGTCTAAAAATGACCGTGAAGACACGACTGCGGCATTTGAAGTGTTATTAATGTGGAAGTGAGAGGATTTCAAAAACCTTAAAAAATAGGAATAACCTATCAAATGACTTGTTTTACTTAATTAGGCGATATCAGACCGCACCTACCTTATGTCTTACCTTTTGATGCTCTTTTGCCATAGTTGGGTTTCAGTTTTTAAGCCTTTATATATGTATATATATATATATATATATATATATATATATATATATATATATATATATATATATATATATATATATATATATATATATATTAGGACTCGACGCCGATCGGCGCCGATGGTTCAACAATTTAGCCATCGGCATCGGCGGC
>NC_072737.1:170481413-170519147 GCF_026930045.1 Uloborus diversus | reverse complement strand
TTTCTACCAGAGTGGAACATCTTTGCGTGTGAACTATCTTTGGTAGAGTGTTCTCCAGCTAGATGGCTTAAGTAGAGACCTTCACAAACCAGCTGTGCAAGTGGCGTCAGTTTAGTTGATAACGTCTGATCGTAGTGTTGGTTTTCTCAGGTGTTGTTGCTTTCCGCCTGCGAACTCATTATGACAGATTTAAAAAGAACAAACTGTAAAATTGAAATTTTGCTTCCTGCTTGAAAAGTCGGCATCGGAATAGCTTACCAAATGCTTCAACAAGCTTTCAAGAACGATGCTATGATCCGTTCACAAGTTTTCGAGTGGTTTGGGCGCTTTAAACGTGGTAGTATGAATGTTGAAGATCATGCTCGCTCTAAACGCGCTTCAACGTCTCGAAATGATGAAAACGTTGAAAAAATCCTCCAAAAAACCAATGAGAGTCGTCGTTTTACGATTGACGAAACTTTAGAAGAAACAAGAAGGAGTTGGAGCTCGTGCGGGAGATCGGAAGAATGGTTCCTTCACCATGATAACGCTCCCATACACACCGCCGTCACTATTAACTGCTACTTGGCCTCTCAGGGGTGGCTATTCGTTCCTCGACCCCCGTATTCGCCACACCTAGCCCCCTGTGATCTTTTCTGTTCCCGAGGATGAAAAAAATTCTTAAAGTGAAGCGTTTTGATGATTTTGAGGCTGTAAAAACTACTTCGCAAAGGGCACTAGACATGGTCAAAGTTAAAGAGTTCCAGGGGAGCTTCTAACAGTGGGGAAAAAAATAGCAAGTGTATTGCAGCTAAGGGTGAACACTTTGAAGGAGACTAAAGAAATTTTGTGAATAAACTAATATATAAATGTTTTAGAACAAAAATCCGGTTATTTTTGGGTCACCCCTTGTATAGATTTAAAAATTAGTTATTCATACCTTCTGGATACGTTTTTGGAATGTGTTCGCAGTAAGTTTTTTCCTTCATGTTTTATTGTTCTATCTTAAATTTAAAATTTATTAATTATCGTAATCACTTATTCCGTAAGTTAGAATTATAATTTTAGTTATGATAACGTTCTTTGAATGATTATTTTGATGTGATTTAACTTATTTAGTAGATTGTTTTAAGTCTTAAGTAAACAGTAAGTATTTTTAATGGCTTTTTCTCAGATTATTTCAGATTAATGTCGTGTTCTATCCAACTTTTACTGTTGTTAAATTTCGGTAAAAATTTGTTTCATTTTGATGTTCCTTAGGAAATTCAACATGTTGATAGAAAGTGTAACACCATATACGTCATGAACCTTTTCGTTCACATACATCATATTTTATTTCTTTTCCTACAGAAAAATGTGAGTTCAATATTGCTGCAATGGGAACGTAAAGAGCAGTATCGGCAAATTTTTATTAAAAATATTTTTTCGCATTTTCGTCATGGATTGTACTTTAGCTTTCTTGTACAAGCTTGCTTACTTGCTTTCCACTGAAAAAACAAAAAGGTCAAATTACATCATTTCGCTATTGTCGCTATTGTTAGTATCGAATCCAAAACACGTTTCTTTTTATGTCTCAAATATTCATCTCTGTAGATACTGCGCTTTATCTTCCCACGTTTAAGTTAACATCTTGAAAAAAGTTACCTCTCATTTGTCTTTTCTGAAAACTTTATTTCAAAGTAAAAAAAAAATAATATATTTCCTATAAAAAAAAATAGCCTAATCATTTGTTTCTTTCCATACTTTGGAATATTTTAAAAAGGAAAAAAGAATTTTAATGTTTTTTTTTTCTTTACGGTTGCAATAAGAGAAAGAAAAAGGTTAGTAAACAGATGTAGTTACTAAGGTGATATTTTGAGCAATCCGAAGCTCCGCCCCTTGTCTTTGGGTCAACTCTCATTTGATGATTTCTTTTGTTTACATTGTAGTACTTTGTTTATATTGAGTCGTAGGTGCCAAATTTGGCAGTTTTTGAAAAAATACGCCAACGCGACCCGGTTACCGTAATTCCACCAAAATGCCAGAGAAACCTTCCAAATTCTAATTTATTTCATGCTCACGGAAGCTTTTCGCTTTCCACTTTCACAGCAAAAATGTTTTTGATTTTTTTAAATTAAGTATAATGTCGTTTTTATTCGTATATCGTTTCAGTGCGCAGCCAGCTCATTGTAAACCGAAACAGAACGAAATCGCCAACCGGAACTAATAATCTCCTTATATGCATTCGAAAGGATTACGTCGGATAAGCAATGGGGGTGAGGGAATTACGCAACTGTGAGATTCGTTGCGTGGATACACCTGTTGACCTCTTAAAAGCATCCACGAAAGTAAAAGTTGACTGGATTTCAACCGTAATCCTAGTTCTTGTCCACTATTTTTTTTTTTTTTTAAATCAAAGAAGGGAAAGTACTTTTCAGTTATAGGTAGTAGCACTTGGCGCGCTTTAAATATTAGTGTTTCTTTTTTTTTTTTCCATTTTCTTTATTGTCGCTATGTTTGGTCAAAGCTACGCAGAGGAAGATTTTGATAATGGGTTCGTTTCCAAAGTTTTAAAAGTATTTTTTTTTTCTGAAAGAGCATACTTAAAAACGAAGGATCTGACCATTTTTCAAAAAATTCGACTTGGTTTAATATTTAAAAAAAAATCCATCGGTGCGCTTTCATTGTTTATGCTTCTGACGAAGACATAATAAATGATGAAATGCCATTCAGTGATGGCATTCACAGAGCTCAATATTTAATTCGCATCTATACTCACATGTATTGGCAACGATATGATCGATAGCAAGCGTAGAACGCAATATTTAATTCGCTTCTGGATTATCATAACGGGAAAACGCGGTAGACAGATGCCCCAAAGACACCAAAGTACATCATATGTGACGTTATAAAGACCACACTTTATTTTCAAAATCGGACGAATTAAAAAATTAAGCGTTGGGAAAAATGAAAGTTTTTTCTCGCTCCATGTAATATATATATATATATATATATATATATATATATATATATATATATATATATATATATATATATATATATATATATATTTTTTTTTTTTTTTTTTTTTTTTTTTTTTTTTGAGCAATCACGATTGCTTATTGCTTTTATTTGACTGTTTTTGGCGTTCCTTTGATTTTTCCCACCAGCACCCTCTGCCAGCACCACCGTCGACCGGCCGCCTCACGATGCTGCTCCTCTAGCGAAGACCGTCTCCAGGTTGCGTCCATATCCTACACACACACACACGCATACATACACGCACCTACACACACACACATACACATACACACACAAACACATACACACACAAACACATACACACACTCAAACACAGACACACACACGCATACATACAGACACCTACACATACACTCATGCCTTCACACAGACACAAACACATATGCCTACACACATACACATCCCCCCCCAACGCACACGCAAACAGTCATACACACAACTACCCACACACTCATACCTGCGCACAGACATAAACACACATGCCTACACACACATTCACATACCCCCTACACACAAACACACCACACACACATAAACACACACGCCTACATACACACACACACACTCGTGATTGCGAAAAACATAACTTGAATTCAAGAGGTCAAAACTCAAATTAATTTTCTTTATTTATTTTTTTTTTTTTTTACTTATTCTATCAATTTCAGTGACTAAAACTATACTTTTGACTGAAGGAAACAATCCCATTTTTCGAGAGAGAAAAAAACAGCCATTGGTTTTTGCTTCTTGCTGCGAAAATATATTCCTAACTGTTGAATGACTCTTGGATAATCAGCTTGCGGCTAATCGAAAGTTTACTGTAGATACAGGCTACATTGAGAAATTGAAGTTTGCCAGTGTATCTCGAGATAACTTTCCGCTGAAGATCTTGGGATACATTGATTCAAAACATTGCCGGGGAAGCTGCTGTACCCACGGACAAAATTTACTTTTCAATTTTTGCTGGCATCTGGTAATTTGATAATCGATCGGAAAATTTTTCTAGCAGAATCTACAATTTATCATCTAATTTGGCAATTTCTGTCAGGTGAAAATCTCAAAGCTTTCAACCTTAAAAATTTTTTTCTTAAAAACCATCTTTTTTGTCCGTGAGTACAACAAACCGTTCACCCCGCGGACAGGCGCCTTTGTAGCCATGGACATATAAAACAACAATATATATATAGGTCTGATTAACTCAATTATACTCAATGCATTTTCATAAGCCATTTTATATTAAAATACTTCAAACATCCATTCAAGATAACATTAAATAACATATACAACAGAAATTAAACTTTGAAAATTAATCGAAGGTTTTTTTTTCAAATTTTTTTAATTTTCCTTAATTTTTAACGTCAGTGGATTCTTTGCCAAAGCTAACCCATTACAAAAAAAAAAAAAAAAAAAAAACAGTTTAGATTAAACCGACAAAATCCTAGAAAAGTCGACTTCAAATGAAAACAGGTGGGATTGACGGTCTGCAGATCCTACAACAGGTGGGGGTTACTTCAACACTATATCTGCAAGCCCTACTTCATATTCATCATCATTGTTAAAAGCAAATTTTGACGTTGATGACAAGGCACAATTTTGAGGTACTTCACGTTGTATGAAGACTCAGTTGTGACCCAAGGAGACTAAAAATTGCTGTCCGTGGGTACACATGGTTGTGTGTCCTTGGGTACAAAGGTATACCATTTTGGTTTTGCAGGGCAGTCACATAGACAGGACCACAGTTTTACAACATTAAAAATCAGAAACAAAACCTTCAAAATATAGGGAATCATGATACCTACAACAAAAATGAATAATACAATCCAGGAAGGAGTAAAAAAAAAGAAATTTTTTATGTTTTTTTTTTTTTTTTTTTTTTTTTTTTTTTAACTTAGATCCTACTAAAACCGAACAAATGTGATAGAATCTTAAATGTTCGTTTGATGGCGTTGAAATTTTCTGGGGTATTGGAGAGGGCTATGACACACACGTTGAACCCTAATTAGGATCCCTCTCGACGATATCCGGAATTTCCCGACCAAAGTCCATAGGTACAACCATCCGTGGGTACAGCAGCTTGCCCTTATTTCAAGTGATGAAGTTCGTTTGTGAAAATGCATTAAAAATTGGGTTCAAGTATATGTAAATCGATCCGCCAGTTCCATTATTTATGACCAGTCTCTCGAAGCGACCGAGTTATCATATTCCCGCTCATTTTCTGATAACTGCGGCTTCAATTTCATCTTTTTTCCATAGACTTGTCATCTCTTTTAAATTTCCTATTCTATGGGGCACTCGTAGTTCTTTATGACATAACTATAAAGTAATATAGTCAATATAGGAATATAATTTGTACCAGCTTTATAGTAGTATTAGCACGACTAAAAGAAACTTGAAATTTGTTTCTGAAAAATTCAAATCACAGTTCTTGCAATAAAAGCTGGGCTAGCAGCCTTTCGAAAACAAACAAAATTATGTTGGCTTTGTTGTACCAACGCCCCTTTCATACTGACTTAGTATTAATACAAATACAAATACAAAAGTGACGACCAGCAACAGGCTCTGGGCCCAGCTAGACTGGTCTTGGTCAATTTACAATCCCCAGTGAAGATCAATGGCCCTCTTAAAACTATCTACTCCCTTGCTCATTACCACCTCTTCCGGTAAACTGTTCCAAGTGTTCCACTACCCTGCTAAAATAATATTTTTTCCTAACATCCATGTTAGCTTAAGATTTAAATAGCTTAAAATAATGACTCCTTGTCCTGTTTTCAGTGCTAAACTTCAGCCCCGTTACATCTTTCATTTTAATAAATTTAAACAACTGAATCATGTCCCCTTGGTCTCTTCTTTGCTCAAGACTGTACATTTTTAGCCTTCTAAGCCTGGAATCATAGTCCAAGTGAGAAAGTCCATTTATTATCCTTGTAGCCCGTCTTTGAACCCTTTCCAATACATTAATGTCTTTCTTAAGATAAGGAGACCAAAACTGAACAGCATACTCCAAATGAGGTCTTACTAAACTCCTATATAAGGGCAGAAGAACTTCTTTAGATTTGTTTGAAATAGATCTATTGATAAACATAAGCATCTTATTGGTCTTGTTACTAGCAATGCTGCACTGTTGGCTAAACTTTAAATCCTGACTTATTAAGACCCCCAGATCAGTAACTTTGTCTGCCTGACTAATGACTGAAAATGACTAATTTCATTAATTTTTTTAAAAAAGACCCTATTTGGTTTTGTTTTAAATAAAATGTTCCAGGCTTACATTGCAAAAAAATAAAAATCTTCCAGCCTTTGGTACCAAGCTTGGCGCAAAAGACTTGAAATACACCAAATGTTCCCTGTCGATAATTCTCCATAGCGTTTAACGGTTTTGATGCACCAATTTATTTATTTGATGGATTTTGAATTACCTATTATTTTTAAGTAGAAAATCGCCTGTCAAGGTATGAAAGGTGAAAATTGCTTCTACATTTGAACGAAGCAACTGCCTGTTTGCTGATAGTTTGATAGTTGAAATTGTAACCCTAACTCCAGTGGATTAACCCTAAATTCCAGTAGATAGCGTTCATTGCTGACCCCTTTTTCGTTTCTTCATTCCCTTGAAATGACACAGTCTTACCAGTAAAACACTTAAGTTACTGGATCCAGATCAGCCTTGACACAATAAAGCCTTTCCCTGCATTTTAAACATTACCAAAACATATTATCAAATTATCATGCGGTGGCGCGTGTTTCATTGTTGAAGGGTTGGCTATTGTATATATGAGCATTATTATTTACTAGTGGTACCCGCACGGCTTTGTCCGCAATAGAAAAATTAAAAGGTCTTTTGGTTCGCCTGTATATTTACAAATAATGTATGGTGGATTTTCTCGCCAATTGGCTTGTACCCATGTTACGGTTCCACGTTGTGATAATTTCGTATCTCGCCAATTGGCTTGTGCCCATGTTACGGTTCCACGTTATGATAATTTCGTAATTTACTCGACCATCTTATGATATTTTTGTTCTTAAAATTGGAATAGAAAAAGAACGACATCGGATTTTCGAAAAATCGTTTCGAGGTGCAAACCCTCATGCTACAAACTAACTTTGTGCCAAATTTCATGAAAATCGGCCGAACGGTTTAGGCGCTATGCGCGTCACAGACATCCTACAGGCATCCTACAGATATCCAGACATCCAGACATCCTACAGATATCCAGACATCCAGACATCCTACAGATATCCAGACATCCAGACATCCTCCGGACAGAGAGACTTTCAGCTTTATTATTAGTAATGAAGATAAAGAAGATTATCACGACTAAAAGAAACTTGAAGTTTGTTTCTGAAAAATTCAAATCACAGTTCTTGCAATAAAAACTGGGCTAGCATCCTTTCGAAAACAAACAAAATTATGCTGGCTTTGTTGTACCAACGCCCCTTTTATACTGACTTAGTATTAATTTCATTATTTTTTTTAAAAAAGACCCTATTTGGTTTTGTTTTAAATAAAATGTTCCAGGCTTACATTGCAAAAAAATAAAAATCTTCCAGCCTTTGGTACCAAGTTTGGCGCAAAAGACTTGAAATACACCAAATGTTCCCTGTCGATAATTCTCCATAGCGTTTAACGGTTTTGATGCACCAATTTATTTATTTGATGGATTTTGAATTAACTATTATTTTTAAATAGAAAATCGCACGTCAAGGTATGACATGTGAAAATTGCTTCTACATTTGAACGAAGCAACTGCCTGTTTGCTGATAGTTTGATAGTTGAAATTGTAACCCTAACTCCAGTGGATTAACCCTAAACTCCAGTAGATAGCGTTCATTGCTGACCCCTTTTTCGTTTCTTCATTCCCTTGAAATGACACAGTCTTACCAGTAAAACACTTAAGTTACTGGATCCAGATCAGCCTTGTCACAATAAAGCCTTTCCCTGCATTTTAAACATTACCAAAACATATTATCAAATTATCATGCGGTGGCGCGTGTTTCATTGTTGAAGGGTTGGCTATTGTATATATGAGAATTATTATTTACTAGTGGTACCCGCACGGCTTTGCCCGCAATAGAAAAATTAAAAGGTCTTTTGGTTCGCCTGTATATTTACAAATAATGTATGGTGGATTTTCTCGCCAATTGGCTTGTGCCCATGTTACGGTTCCACGTTATGATAATTTCGTAATTTACTCATCCATCTTATGATATTTTTGTTCTTAAAATTGGAATAGAAAAAGAACCACATCGGATTTTCGAAAAATCGCTTCGAGGTGCACACCCCCATGCTACAAACTAACTTTGTGCCAAATTTCATAAAAATCGGCCGAACGGTCTAGGCGCTATGCGCGTCACAGACATCCAGACATCCTCCGGACAGAGAGACTTTCAGCTTTATTATTAGTAAAGATTTATTGTTATTTAATTTTAATTTTTCGGTTTCTTATTAAATTTTTTTAATGGTACACTTGTATTGACTGTGGTTAGCAGTCTTTGAAAACACGCCTAGTGTATTTTTTCCCACATTTTAAACAACAGCATCAGGTAGGAATTCGTGAGCTCTTACGCAATGAACTTTTTTTTTCCCATGTAAAATGCATCTTATAAAACTCTTTTTCTGCCGTGGCGAGCAACAAAAGAATTCATGTGGCGTTCTGACCAGATTTGTTTTTTTAAAGTGAGAGCACATAAATATGGTGAAACAGTCTTGAAAAATAATCAACGCATTAGACATAGTACTTTTGCAAAACTATTTTACCGAGATATACTACAAGTGAAACAGAAGTTTTGCTTGTTTTGTAGAACTATGAACAGCATTTGCTTTTAATAATTACTGGCGACAACAATTGTTACCAGTGGCAACGTGATGTATGGAAGTTCGATCTCCGATCAACTTCCAATAATAATTACATGAATAGGCAGTTATAGATCAGTCCCCTTTGTGGCTATAATAATGTTTCATAAAGCCATTTCTCCTTCGACGAAGTCGGGAATTGAGGTTTAATTGTTGTCTACGTGGGATCGGCAAAAATTATAACTGCAGTAATTGTTAAGATTAACCATGTTTTTCATAATCTGAATTTTATGTTGAAAATAGATTCATATGTTGCTGCTGGCTGCCTAATATGTTAAGCGTTACGAAAAGGAAACGCTTTTAACTCTAATCTGTTAACCAAAGTTAAACGAGCTGATGTGTGCATCACATGACTTCCTTTAACGCTTATTTAATGATAATAGTGTCGTGGACTTGTAGTAAACAAAGAAACACTTTAAATATTTTCACCCCAAGTTTTTTGCGAACCGAAGCAAAAAAAAAACACGTTTTATACAGTTTAATTTTCCCAATATTGGCAGTTTTAATGTGATTGAATGATTCACTCTCTAAATATAGCCAATAGTGGCAAATTGAAACCAGAAAAAAAAATCGCCAAATTTGTCGCCAAGTTAGCGAAAAAACTTGGCGACCAAAAGCTTGGCGATATATCGCCAAGTATTTGCCAAATCATAACACTTCTTGAGTTTGCATTGAAATTAACAATGATTCTCCCCTCCAAAAAAAAAAGGTGTAAAAGACCCCATTTGGAGCATCTGAATGCAACCAAAAAAGGAGGTGCACAACTAGGACCCTATGAAACAAATTTCAACTTTCTACGACATACCGTTCTTGAGTTATGCGAAATACATACGCACATACGCATACATACATACGTACATACGGACGCACCGAAAAAACTCATTGTAATTAATTCGGGATCGTCAAAATGGATATTTCGGGTGTCTATACGTTCTTTGGAATGCATCCACGTGTGGTTGAGTAGAAAAAAGAAATTCAATATTCATTCGGGGGGCGAGCAAAATGGAAATTAAGGCCGATTTTTGAGTGAAAATTTTTTCTAGAATATAATACTTCCTTTACTATGTGAAAGGAAGTAAAAATGCAATTTGGTATGAAAGTTACAAGGAATTTGTAGCGATTTATATTTTTACTTCCTTTTACAAAAAAGGAAGTATTGTATACGCGAAAAAAAATTCACTCAAAAATCGACCTTAATTTCCATTATTAAGAAGGAAAACTCTTAATAATCACAACATTTTTATACGATTGGCACTAAAAACTGATCTTTGTTCCTCTCCAGGATTTATTTGTGCGCTAATTTAATTAGAACCATTTAAATGTCAATGGTTTTCCTAACTATTTTATATTTCACAATAATACGTATCACGTAACTTGTTATAAAAAGTCACATTTCTCTTTACTTGGACCCCTTTAAGATCAACACCACACTAGAAACAGAGTGTTTACTGTGATGTTGTATATGTGAAGATCAAAATATTACTACAGCAATGATACTAAATGAATTTTCTGTTTGCTTCAAAGAAGTCATTATTCAAAATTTGCGATATGACTTCTAATGTTTAACACATGGGAAATATTTGGAGGAAGGGTGTTCTCCCCCAAAGCAAGAACCCCTCTAAAAAGGAAAAATACCTCTCAACCCCCCCCCCGCCTTAAGGGGGAACCACTGATTAATATTAATGTTTTACATTACTTTCTTCAACACTGAGTAAAGAAAGTACCTTTGTTTTATGGCACTTTCTTTTACAATGGATTTTATATTTAATCACTTAATATTGAAATTAAATGAAGTTTATTGTTTTTTGCTCATTATTTTTTTTCTAAAGAACAAATATGGTGAAGCAAAAGTTTGAAGCCTACGTTAGATTACTCCTATCCATTAAATAAAAAAAACCATAAAAATATTTTCACTATGTGAGACGCTATGAATTTACAAACAACAAAGCGCGAGTATGAAATTTGAAGAGTTCCCTCGATTTCTCTAGAATCCCTCATACGGACCCCCGGACATGATGACCATTAAACGATCGGGAGAAGTATACCGTTTCAAACAGAAAATTTTTTTTTCCCTAATCGGTCCAGGAGTCTTCTTGTAATTGGGGAGCATAGTACATAAAAATATTACAACGAAGTCAGTTGTTTAGTATTGCCATAACTAAATTAAACTGACGGTGTCATGATGTACGATTTCTGAACTTTGACAAATATTCTATAGAATATTTTTCAAAGTTCAGAAATCGTACACCAGTTACGATGTATTTATTAAGGAAATAAATTTAATCATCGGAGGAGGGACGTGAATTTTTGTTTTAATTTTCCCTTGAATTAACCACTAAATATATTTCAAAACTGAAATATTGCAAAAGAAAAGAAAAAAAAACCTTTAATGACTAATGAAGTTATTTATTAGCAAAAATTTTTTATATTAAATTTTTTTTTCAACTATTTTCTTAGCAAAATACATTTAATTTACTGATTTGCTACATGAGTAATAAATACATTAGTAAGACTATAATTAAAATTAACAGGCGGCTCCGTGAAAATCAATCATTTAGATGCATCAGAATTCAATATTGTTCAAGAAAAAATTCCTCCTTTGAAAAAATGCATCGTTCGCGCCAAAACCACGTGACCTGTAACGTGTCGCGCAGCTGACGAAAGCTGGTCTACGTAGCCACAACGTATGAAATTTAATGTTTCTTAGATTTCTCTGGAACCCTTCATCAAATCCAGATAAAATTTATATGTGATCATCTGGAAAGCATACCCTTACAAACAAAAAAGGAGTTTTCCAAATAGGTCCAGTATTCTTGGAGTAACCAGAAAACATACATAAAAAGCCGCAGACGAAATCATAACCTCCTTTTGTGAAGTCGGTTAAAAAGAGGGAGGAATGGCACATTTACATTGATTGAAAATGTTGTTGATTTGCTTTAATAAAATGAAATGAAAAAATATTAAAAAAGTAACTTGTTAGAAATGTCTAATCTGCATGTTTGATTTTCGAAATGTATATTTGGTGAACCTCCATTTTAATAACCCACAATCCGCCGCTGCAGCTTATTTAGTAAACTTCTTTTCGCTTTTAATAGTTAAAGTAAATGATTTTAATCTCTTGAATTTGATATCTGTTTCGAATGGAAGAAAATATAAAGAGGAGAAAAAATGAAGAGGAAAGGAAAAAGGAAATACTCAGCTCCAGCGCCAGTTTGAAAATATGCGGTTACATTATATTAATTCTATGCATTATCAATGATACAAATATTGGAATTCGAATAATGAGCTCTAGTCCAACGATTGTACTTACAATCATGTCATTACATATCGGCCTCTAGATTCTTTTTTTTCTTTACATTTCTTTCCAAAAAAGTCATTTATTTTACTTCGTGAATTTTTAATTCTACCTATTTGGAAACAAGGACACAGTTCCAACGTTTTAGGAATTCTTAGAACTGTTATTTTGCATTTGTGAATACGTTATTTGTTGTAACAAACATTTATTAATCGTATTTTCTATTAAGTATTCGTATTCTAAAAATGGATTATTGCTGCTATTTTCCTCATTTTCCATCTTGTATTTAGATTGATAACATATAATACATATTTAAGTACTATTCTAACATCTAACCGAAAATACTACAAAGACTCCTTTGTAAGGCTTTGTAAACAATAAACTACTGTTATGTATTTTCAATTCTACAGCGAATTCGAAATGAATACAAGATAGCTCGCAAGAACGACTTCGTCACTTTTAGAAGGATCGTTACAAATGAATTTTAAATACTTGACTACTGGCAAATCAACACTTTTCAAAATATTTTATTCTTTAAAAATTTTTTTAAAAACTTCAATCAGTTTATTACTTTCTTCTATATCTAATATATAGAAGAAAGTATTGGATTCGTGCAAATTTTCGAATTTCGAATTTTGACGGATTCGAACGTTTTGAGGTGTGCTGAGTCCATTTCGACCATTTTTGGAAAATGTCTGTCTGTCTGTGTGTGTGTATGTATGTGTGTGTGTATGTATGTATGTGTGTGTGTATGTATGTATGTGTGTGTGTATGTATGTGTGTCACGTCTGTGTGTGACCAGTTTTTTGTGGCCACTCTACAACAAAAACTACCGCATGAAATCGAACGAAATTTAGTACACATATGTGCCCCTATGTGAACTTGTGCCCATTAGTTTTTGGCGCGAATTCCTCCAAGGGGGATGGAGCAATGGGACGTTTTTCGAGTTACGCGTGCTTGCTATTCCTCAGGAAGTAACTGGCGGAATCAAACAAAATTTGGTCCATATGTTGGTATTAACAGGAACAGGTGCTGATTCAATTTTGGTGTCAATAACTCAAACGGGGGTTGAGCTATAGAACGTTTTTTGTCGTCAATTGTGACTGCTGTATCTCAAGAAATAATGAACGGAATGAAAGAAAAATTTATCGGCAAGTAGCCCTTAGTGGGTATAAGAACTGATTTTATTTTTGTGTCAACAGCTAAAAAGAGGGTAGCGCAATCACCCGTTCTTTTTTTCCATTTTGAGTGCCCTATCTCAAGAAGTAATGCTACGTTCTGGTTGAAATTTGGAATATATGTGAATCCATATGTAAACAGGCTTTGGTTCCATTTTGACGCCGATCGCTCCAAGAGGTGTTGATTTTTTTTTTTTTTTTTTTGCGAATAAAAATATTTTTATTAATGCAACAATAAGAAAGATAAATCGTAATAGATTGTCGTCTGCGTATTTCTCGTGATTTTAATTGTATGGAAATGATAGGAAATATTATCTCAATGATTTAAAATTTTGAACTGTTGCCATCTTATGTTTGTTAACAAATAAAATATTTGTAATTCATTCAAGCAAGGCTTTTAAAATAACTTTCAATTTTCGCTCTTTGCTTTGCTTTTGCTATAATTCAGACATTGGGATAGTCGTCAAGTTTTTGCATGTGTCATTTTGTTTTTGTTGGGAATATTGCTTCCTCGTCAAGCATGGGGCGGGATCAGAAAAAAAAAATATATATAGAAGAAAGTTTCGTGATGGCCACAACATACTAGTTAATATTGTGTGCGCAATTTATCTTTGTATGTAAACTGGAAACTAAGAAATATTTTCCTTAGCATTTTTTTATACTTACAACTTCTATTAAGAAATAATGTTATTGACCCCTTCAGAGCTGGTGTCCGGTATACGGGACATGAACTTTGAACAGCTGCTAATCATTTAATAACTGATCAAACTACTTATTACTTTCTTCTATATCTAATATATAGAAGAAAGTATTGGATTCGTGCAAATTTTCGAATTTTGAATTTTGACGGATTCGAACGTTTTGAGGTGTGCTGAGTCCATTTCGACTATTTTTGGAAAATGTCTGTCTGTGTGTGTGTGTGTGTGTGTATGTGTGTATGTGTGTGTATGTGTGTGTGTATGTGTGTCACGTCTGTGTGTGACCAGTTTTTTGTGGCCGCTCTACAGCAAAAACTACCGCATGAAATCGAACGAAACTTGGTACACATATGTGCCCCTATGTGAACTTGTGCCCATTGGTTTTTGGCGCGAATTCCTCCAAGGGGGGTGGAGCAATGGGACTTTTTTTGAGTTACGCATGATTGCTATTCCTCAGGAAGTAACTGGCAGAATCAAACAAAATTTGGTCCATATGTTGCCATTAACAAGAACAGGTGCTGATTCAATTTTGGTGTCAATAACTCAAACGGGTGTTGAGCTATAGAACGTTTTTCGTCGTCAATTGTGCCTGCTGTATCTCAAGAAATAATGAACGGAATGAAAGAAAAATTTATCGGCAAGTAGCCCTTAGTGGGTATAACAGCTGATTTTATTTTGGTGTCAACAGCTAAAAAGGGGGTAGCGCAATCGCCCGTTCTTTTTTTCCATTGTGAGTGCCCTATCTCAAGAAGTAATGCAACGTTCTGGTTGAAATTTGGAATATATGTGAATCTATATGTAAAGAGGCTTTGGTTCAACTTTGGCGCCAATCGCGCCAAGAGGTGCTGATTTATTTTTATTATCATTATTTTTTAGCGAATAAAAATAGTTTTATTAATGCAACAATAAGAAAGATAAATCGTAATAGATTGTCGTCTGCGTATTTCTCGTGATTTTAATTGTATGGAAATGATCGGAAATATTCATAGACTAATAATAAGAGTAGACCGAGCTTTCTCATTCTTGCTGATGAAGAAAATTGGTTCATAGATGTATCATGTGACTAGTGGAAGGGCTTGGCGAAGACTTTGGCAGCATGGTTGCTAGATGGCAGCATTATCTATAGTTTGACACTCGACATGTATTTCAAGACAATGTGTTTTCATTAAAAAAAACTTCCAGGTGCAGAGATTGAACTGTTTTTCTTTTAGTTATGCATTATTTTGACATTAGTAATAGTTTCTGATCAGTTTTCGGTAACTTTTATTTCATTTGGAGCTGTCAGCGTTGGCGTGAACGAAATGGCGTAAACGTTTTGGGTTAACGCAAAAATGTACTAATCGGTATCTTAAATTGAAACTGTAGGTAAAAATCTTACCGTTTGCTGAATCTTCTTGGTCGCTTGTATCTTTTATTACTTAGAGAGTAATTGAAATTGACTAAAGAAAATGCACAATACTATCTAAACGAAAAACTCACTATATTAAGAAAATATTTA
This sequence comes from Uloborus diversus, assembly GCF_026930045.1. Lineage (NCBI taxonomy): Eukaryota > Metazoa > Arthropoda > Arachnida > Araneae > Uloboridae > Uloborus > Uloborus diversus. The sequence goes on along the minus strand of NC_072737.1, from coordinate 170,503,633 downwards.
CAACTTAGAATAACAAATTTACAAATCGGAATCCATAAAAGATCATTCTTTCGTGTTCCATCAATTCTATTTATTTTATTTCGCACTGGCGTTGATCGTCTGCTACGATTAACGCCCGCTGTTGCTAGGATATCCACCAGTCACATGGTTTGGTTTATGAGCAGCAAAAGGGTTGCCATAGCTCGGTCTACTCTTATTATTAGTCTATGGAAATATTATCTCAATGATTTAAAATTTTTAACTGTTGCCATCTTATATTTGTTAACAAATAAAATATTTGTAATTGATTCAAGCAAGGCTTTTAAAATAACTTTCAATTTTCGCTCTTTGCTTTGCTTTTGCAATAATTCAGACATTGGGATGGTCGTCAAGCTTTTGCATGTGAATATTGCTTGTTTTTGTTGGGAATATTGCTTCCTCGTCAAGCATGGGGAGGGATCAGAAAAAAAATTAAAAATATAGAAGAAAGTTTCGTGATGGCCACAACATACTAGTTTTTTTATTCAGATGCTAATGCATCACATACACTGAGGACTGCATACAATGTGCCTTGCCTCTGGATATAAGCAGGAAAATTTTACATCACAAGAGAAGGAATGAACACCTAGGGCACCGACGGGAATCGAACACGCAACCTCCAGCTTAGAAGACGAAGCTTCAACCACAGAGCCACAAAGGCTCCTAAGCAAACAACTTGATTTTTTTTTTTTTGCAGTTGACTCTTTACGTTCTGCTTTTTATTATCTATGCAAGAATTTCTCATTTTGGGATTGGCAACTGCCCCAAATAGAAATTTGGAGATTAGGCTTGAAATGGGGCCGTGGTAGCCCGATCGGTAGAGTGTCGGATTCGGGCCGGACGGTTCTGGGTTCGAACCTCGATGGTCGAAGACCCATCGTCGTCATTAAAGGGGACTGGGTGACGTTAAATATGCTCGTGGTCTCAATGTCCCCCAAGTGAAACGATACCTCTGGGGGTGCTAGTACTAGGTAGCTATTAGCTCCTGGACTAGTTCTAAATTCTCATTAACTGTTCGATCCGGTGATGGTGCTGCCATCTATCGGTATATAAAATAATGGAGGCAAGGCACTTAGTATGCAGTCCTCGACACAAATACAGTTGTAGTCAGTTGTGACTCTGAATAGGAATAGGCTTGAAGCCTTTTGCAACCACAGGTTCTCGTCGCGAAAGCGAGGTATTTTTTCATATTTAAAAAATATATATATAATCTGCTATTTATTATTTCAAATGCTTATATTGTGTTATTATAATGTTTGAAAAACATTTGGTTTTACAGTGAACTCTGTATGATTTTTCATGGATTTTTACTTGAAATATTCAATTCAAAATTTATGTCCGATTTATTGGATAGATCGTAACTCTTTTAATTTTTAACCTACAATCTTGGAATTTCGTTTATAAAATTCTCTTTGCCATAGTACTCTTTCTACCAAAAAGGAAAAAAAAATTCAACTGCTTCATAATTCCAACTGAAAAGGTTAAAAACGTATAATGATCTAATAATGCCTTGAACAGAGAAACTGGTGTCGCACTGTTTTGCGCGTGTGTTATGTAATATACCGTAACTAATTATGACTGTTAAAAACATTAAATGCTTGAGCTAATTAATTAAGATGTGTAGCTTGAAGATTAGTACCCAACTTTACAAACATGAGGCTCGAAAATCATAATGTTCTACATTTAAAATCTTGCAACTCCCCGCGCTTGTGTGATTTTTGTTTCCAAGTAAACTGGTTTTCTGCAACCAGCCATGTGTTAAAGAGAACCTTGCAAAAGTGAAACAAAGTCTAAACACGAAAAACATAAGTTTAACTGTTGCATCACGGCGGAAAAGGTCGCGAGGCAATCACGTATAAAGTAACAGTGTTTTAAAATGTGTTCAGCAGATCTCAATTCTTGACCGTTTTGCATCGATGAAGTGTTTAAATGCATAGATTCACAATTGTACGTTGATTGGTCAATTTAATCCCTTCAGACCTGGTGTCCGGTATACCGGACAACCACTTTAAACAGCTGCTAATCATTTAATAATTGATTTAATTAGTTTTTTTTTTTTTTTTTGTAGTTGACTTTTTACATTCTGCTTATTATAATCTGTGAAATAATTTTTAGTTTTAGGATTGACAAAAGTGACATATAAGGATTGAGAGATAGAGAGTGGCTCATTTTTCCAACCATGGATTTTCATCTGAAAAGCGAGATATTTTTCCTGATTTTTTTAAAAATATATAATCTTTAATTAATCATTTCAAACGCTTATATTATGTTTTATAATTGTTTGTAGAACATTTTATAATGAAGTTTGTTCGGTATTTTATCGTTTTTATATATGAAATATTGATTTCAAAAATATAAGTTTGGAACATTGGACGTGCCATAACTCTTTTAATTTTTCCAAATATCAACATTTTTTTTCCAATATTTCATAATTCCGACTGAAGGGGTTAAGAAAATGAATGCTCGTATTAATACTGAGAGTGTGTGTGTCCTTCTATTTCAAAGTTCCATTCTTACGAAATAAAATGGGGAAATTTCATTTATTTGGAAATTTAGTTTTTACTTTCGTTAAGTAAACCAATTCACACTATTAAAATCATTTTTAAATCAATCATTAACTTTTACTCTGAAAAGTGAGAGGGCAAGGCCCCTTCCCTTTTTGATAGTGAGGGGGCAGTTGCCCTCCTTGCCCACCCGTACGAGCCGCCTATGTAATGTTAGTTGTTAACGTAAAGAAAGAATTAAAAGTTTGAAGATGGAACTCTTTCAGCGTTTTAATCCTTTCTAATTGTGAATATTCGTAAAATGATTTTGAATGACAAATTGGCTCAAAAAGATTCTAGTTCTATTCCATGTTCATTTTATTAATCCAAACCACTTTTCGAATGTTTCGTTCAATCTCAAACTTTTTGATGGTTTCCAATAAAATTTGCAACTAATTGTTCACCCTTTACCTCCTCCGCCCCCCTCGAAAAATTCGAAATAGCGGCCTGTCCTAGGCCTTCGTGTGCAAGCCTGGGTGAAGCAGCTCAGGCTAATGCTCATATTACATTGTGAACTTTTTAAAAAGCTAATAATAGTTAAACCACTTGAGAAAGTCACAAAACTATAAAGTTGAATTGAAAAAAAAATCTTTTTTTTTTACGAATTTCAACACATTTTAATTTTGTATATGAGGCAGTGAGAAGCAAAGGGATGTAAGTGCCAAAACTATTGGAGATAACCAGTACAAACGGCAGGTGAAACTGTCCTCTGTCTAGGGGCAAGAGATAGTACTTGTAGCTCCCGGTAGGGTGTGTTATACAGCATGTTTTCAAAAAACGTTTCGATGAAAGTCTACCTAAGACCTTATCTTTAAACGCGTTTTACTCCAAACTCGAAAATAATCACTTACACCCCTTTGCTTCTCAATACCTTTTATGTATTTCCTTTTTAATATTTTCTCGTTGAAAAATAATTGCATATTATTATCTCTTCTCAATGATTATGAACTCTTTGAAGATAGCCCCACCCTCCAAAACTTAATTTTTAGATGAGCAACTGCATATTTAATCTGGAAATTTAAGTTTGTGGGCGAAAAAATCAAATAAGGGGCCGTCCATAAATGTTGCCACGCTTTGAGGGGGAGAGGCATGGGCGCCCATATGCAAAGTTGCAGGGGGTGGCTCAAATATTTCCCCCGTGGTTTAGCAGAATATTTTCCCTGTGGAAACTGATTTAAGAACAAATTAGAGTCATTAAAAATTTACATACCCTTACTTTGGGGGGGGGGTGTCAAACCCATTATTACGTAATATTTTCCAAGTCGATATTTTACACTAGAAATCGCGCCGTCTAGGGTTTTGGCAGGGATCATTTTTCATTTGCACCTGGAAGGTAAAAAACGTAGTAGGATGAGCTGTTTCTCATTTGTTTTTCAAAGAATGAATAGTGTAAGATGTAGTAATATAACTGCACTATGAATGACATGTTTTATTTTAAATTAGTATCACATCATATACGAAAAAATGTCGAAAAAAACATTCAGTCTAAATTCCAACTTTTCAGTAAATATTTGTTTACACAAAAAGGTTTAATTCAAAAAAAGTGAACTATTCCAGTGATGTAAGATTCGTTATTTTATTATTTTGAGAAACGAAATGGAATTTTACGTAAGAGTGGGGGGGGGGGGGTGAAAAATCTTACGTATTCTTACATGGGGGGAGGCGGGATGTCAAAATTGCCAAAATCATCCTTACGTAATTATTGAATGGCCCCCTACACTGTTAAAACCAAGAGTGCCTCAGGAGTAAAGAATTTCACCCTAGGGTGAAAAAACGGTGTCTCAGGATGCAACGGAGGCTAGGAAGTGTCGTTAAGGTGCGTTTGGTTCCTCAGTGTGTGAACGACGTTAACAAAAGTGCTAAAAGACCATTCAATAGGAGGTGACTCGTTGGCGCATGAGCTCTGACATATCGTCCAACGACAACTTCAATTTCAATGGTGGACGAAGGAAGTTGCAACGAAATTTACTTTCAAATTGAATGAAGTAGAAAACTGAAAATTTCGTGGATTAATGTTCGAAATCTCGCGTAAGTAAAGACATTTGATCATATTGCAGCTCAGGGCTATCGAACATACACTGCCTTGACATTGAAAATGCAACACCAAGAAGGAATAGTCAGAAAGTTTTGAAATTTGGAAAAAAGACAGAGACAGCAAGGAATAATAAATGATCTTAATTTCAAAATGATAGGCAGAATATAGAGCGAGAACGGTGTTGGCTCAGTAGGATGTAGGACCACCGCGGACAGCGATACACGAAGAAACACGTCTAGGCATAGAGTCAATAAGGGTGCGGATGGTGTCCAGAGGGATGGCTCTCCATTCCCTTTCAACCATTTGCCACAGTTCGTTCTTCTGAACGAGGCAGGGACAGAGTCTGCAAACAGCGTACAATCACATCCCACACATTGTGATTGGTGACAGGTCAGGAGAGTATGGTGGCCAGGGAAGCATCTGTGTGCCTTGTAGAGCATCTTGGCAAATGCGAGCACTGTATGGTCGGGCGTTATCCTACTAAAAAATTGCATTAGATAGCCCTTGAAGGTAAGGGATTGCCACCGGCCGCAGCACATTATCCAAGTATCGTTGGGCCGTCATAGTGCCCTGAATACGAACTAGAGGTGATATGGAATTGTACGCAATTGCGCCCCAAACCATTATGCCACGTTGTCGTGCGGTGGGACGTTCCACAGTTACTGCCGGATTAGATGTCTCCACGTCGACGCCACACAAGTATGCGGCGACTATCACAGAATAAATAGAAGCGGGATTCATCTGAGAACACGACATTTTTGAGAAAACAAACCAGAAAGTCGAGAGCTGTACTCTCTTGACTACACTAAAAATTTTACAGATCGACTGAACAACAAACCAGAGTGAAGTGCAATCTCTGAAAATTGTAACTTTGCAAGAGAGTAAATAAATAAGCTGCTCGTAATTGCTTGCAATTCTCCTTAGCTTCTACCTTATTTGCTTTTGAAACTTTCCTCGTAAAAACATTTAATTTTTTTAGATGGTTCCTCACTTTCCCCCAGAAACATGGCTGGTTTTTATTGGGATTGTTTCTGTATTCTTAAGTAAAATTCCAGGTTAATTTCAGGAAGGCTACTGATTTTTAGCGGGAATATTTTATGTTTTAGGCGAGATATATAACTGGTAGAAAAAGGCACACTACGTGCCCATTATTTTCCAGAAACGTGCCTGATTTTTTATTTTTTAGTCTATGTTTTGAAACAAGTTTTCTATTAATCGTTTTAGATTTAAAAAAAAAAAAAAAAAAAACGAGCTCATGTGTGCATCACATGACTTCCTTTTACTCCAATTTAATGTCATTTCCCCATTATTGGCAATTTTAATGTGATTCAATTGTTTAATCTCTAAACATCACCAACAGTGGCCGAATTGAAACCAAATTTAAAGTTTTAAAAAAAACCGCTAAATTTGTCGCCAAGTTGGCGACGAAACTTGTCGACCAAAAGACTGGCGATATATCACCATTTTCGACAAATTATAACACCACTTGAATTTACATCGAAATTAATAATGATTTCCCCCCAAAAAGGGGCAAAAGACCCCCTTAGGAACATCTGAATGCAACCAAACGGGAAGGTGCACAACTACGCCCCACTAGGAGTCTGCGTACCAAATTTTAACTTTCTAGGACATACCGTTTTTGCGTTATACGAGATACATACACACATGCGCACATACATACGTACATACCGACGTCACGAGAAAATTCGTTGTAATTAACTTGAGGGTCGTCAAAATGGATATTTCGGGTGTCTGTAGGTTCCTAGGCATATATCCACGTGTGGTCGGGTCGAAAAAACAACTCAACATTCATTCGGGGGTGAGAAAAATGGAAATCAAGGCAGATTTTTGAGTGAAATTTTTTTTTGCGAATACAATACTTCCTTTTTTGTAAAAGGAAGTAAAAACTATGCAAAACTTCTACGCAGTTCATTGCATTATTCAACCATTCTGAAGTGACTAGGATAACGGCACCAGTAACAGACGTGGGTCCAGTGACAGACAGTCGTAAGTTTGGATTTAAGTAATAAGAATTTTAGACGGTAACGGTAAAACTGATGTTGCTGCGACCCATGAATACGGGGCAACCATCTAGTGTTATCAGAGCGGATTTCATGAGCCAGTTGGTATTTACAAGGCGGTGGTGGAAGGTTATGAACAGCTACCACGAGGTCTGCCCGTGTTTCATGTTCATTTGAGTTTAATAAGGTTTTAGATCTAAAAACAAAGAACTTTTGCACATTTTGAAGGTAAAAGGGGAATTATGTTTATGTCCATTACTCATCCTTTCCTCATCCTATCTGTTACTGGGTATCATCTGATTTTTCGGTGTCTGTCGTGGAATCTTTTTTCGAAATTGGGCAAATAAAAACAGAATTAACTAATTCAGAGGATCCAGAAACAGTCAAACGTTAGATGAGATGTAGTTGCGAGAGATAAAAATTGTTTAAAAATACTAAATAAATTAAAAGGCTCAGAAAATTGAGTTAACCTGACAGCGATGTCTTAAGTATGTTTTTTACTGGTGCCGGTACCCTTTTTGCAAACCATTTTTAGAGTTGTTAAAATTCTCCTTTCTACGCACTAATATTCTACGCATCTTTATCTTTACTAATAATAAAGCTGAAAGTCCCTCTGTCTGTCAGGATCTCTGTGACGCGCATAGCGCCTAGACCGTTCGGCCGATTTTCATAAAATTTGGCACAAATTAGATTGTAGCATGGGAGTGTGCACCTCGAAGCGATTTTTCGAAAATTCGATTTGGTTCTTTTCTATTCCAATTTTAAGAACAAAACTATCATAAGATGGACGAGTAAATTACGAAATTATCATAACGTGGAACCGTAACATGGGTACAAGCCAATTGGCGAGAAAATTCACCATACATTATTTGTAAATATACAGGCAAACCAAGAGACCTTTCAATTTTTCTATAACGGGCAAAGCCGTGCGGGTAACACTAGTTATAAAATAAGACTAGAAGATAGGGCGGCTACATTAGCTGCTATCCGCACCCGGCTAGACCTCGCTGAAGATCTGCAACGCAACTCTGATTATGCAAATTCGGATGCTTCCATTTTGTTTTACTTATTTATTTATTTATATTTATTTTATTTCATTTTATTTTATTTTATTTTATTTTTTTTTTAATTTTTTTTTTTTTTTTTTTTTTTTTTTTTTTTTTTTTTTTTTGCAACGTGAAAATTTATTTGGGCATGGGGCTCACAGGAGTGAGTCCTATACAGGAGTCCTCTAGGCAGGGAGTGATCACCTGGGGGGAGGATGTTCATGGCACAGACTGAGCCATTGAAATTTTTAGGGGGTGTTTTGAGGGGTATTTTTCTTTTTTAGGGGGGTCTTCGCGATATTTAGTGGGGGCTGTGCCTTTGCTCCAAGAAGGCGAGCACCCCTGCTGTAAGAGTGATACTCACTTTGGTTTCAAACTGAAAAAAAAAGTGAAAAAGTTGTAAAACAAATTTTAAAATCTTTTAGGAGGAAATATTTAGGGGCAAGTTAGGGACCATGTGTCTCCTAACATGCTCCAAATGTTCATGCTTTTGAACTTCACACTTCTCTAGCCACTCAGGAGAATGTTAATGGCTCTTATAATGCTCCATTCCCATCAAAATAAAAATAATGTGTATGAAACTGCCGAAAACTGAAAAAAATTGGGGACACTTTTTCCAAAAAGTGGGACGCGATGAGTGAAAACGATGATCACAGTTAGCTTCAGGGTCATTTTACTTAAGAATCAGCAAGAATTATGTCAGAAGTATTTTGAAGGCATTTTTTCACAGTGTAATTTAATTTGAATGGACTTAGATTTATTAACTGTTATTTCTCAATTTTGGATATCTATACACTAGCTTAGCAGTATTTCTTCCCTTTATACTAAAAAGCATAGGCGGCTCGTATAAGGGAGGGAGGGGGCAAGGGGGGCAACTCCCGTCACTTCAAAAACTAAAGGGGCCTCGCTCCCTCACTTTTCAGAGTTAAAAATTAATGATTGATTGAAAAATGATTTTTGAAAGAATGGATTGATTTATTTTACGAAAGTAAAAACTAACGAGCTGATGTGTGCTTCACATGACTTCCTTTTACTACAATTTAATGTCATTTCCCCATTATTGGCAATTTTAATGTGATTCAATAGTTAACTCTCTAAATATCACCAACAACGACCAAATTGAAATCAGATTTAAAAAAAAAATTAATTGCCGAGTTTTGTCACCAAGTTGGCGACAAAACTTGGCGACCAAAAGCTTGGCGATATATTTCCAAGTGTTTGCATAAATTATAACCCCATTTGAGTTTGCATTGAAATTAACATTGATTTCCCCCCAAAAAGGTGTAAAAGACACCCTTTGGAACATCCGAATGCAACCAAAAAGGGAGGAAAGGGAGGTGCATAACTAGACCCTGCTAGAAGTCTACGTACCAAATTTCAACTTTCTAAGACATTCCGTTTTTAAGTTATGCGACATACATACGCACATACGCGTATACGCACATACATACATATGTACATACGGACGTCACAAGAAAAGTCGCTGTAATTAACTCGGGGAATGTCAAAATGGATATTTCGGGTGTCTGTAGGTTCCTATGCACTCTTATCTGCGTGTGGTCGGGTTGAAAAAAAAAACTCAACATTAATTCGAGGATGAGCAAAATAAAAATTAAGGCCGAATTTTGAGTGAATTTCTTTTCGCGAATACAATACTTCCTTTACTATGTGAAAGGAAGTAAAAATTAAAAATAAATGAACTTTTTTCATCTTATTTCATAGGAATGGAACTTTAAAGCGGAAGAGGAAAGTTGAATACTTTCCACTTATGTTACTTTAAAATAATGTATTTATCTCTTTTTCGAGTGAGGGTTCAATCCCCCCCCTTTTAGAAATTATAACTTTCTTATTTTCAGTACTTTTTTCTTTGCAAAAATATAAAAACATTTCTTCTCCAGCCATTAATGAATCATTTATTAAAAATGTCAAACTTCAGTAACTCTAACCTGTACTGAAATCGGTTTCTATTGGGAAAATATCCTGCTAAACCGTGGGGGAAATATCTGATCCCCCCCCCTTAAAATTTTGCATATGGGCGCCCATGCTCATTAATTTCTTGAAATCTTTTGAATAGTTTTTGTTTTTATTAAAACTCATAAGTGTCCGCCTCAGTCAGTGTTGCCAGATTGGGGGAAATTTCCCCATTTTGGGGAAATCTGGTGCTCTCTGGGGAAATTTTGGGGAAATGGTTTTTGAGGGGAATTTTTTGGGGAAAATTTTTTTTCTTAGGGAAAAGCTGGGGAAAAAAAACCTCGGGTAAAAAGGTTTTTTTTTTGTATTTAAATTCGCATCAAGAAGTAGTAGTTACATTGTTTGTATCAAACAGTGTTGGTTTAGCTTTGTTCAACTTTATGGAATTCGCATTTCGCATTATGTGGAATACTATGCTAAGGAATTCGAATTAATGTTCTGTGTGAGTAACTAGTTGATACGTGAAACAGGTAAAAATAAGTGAGTGTGATGAAGAATATTCTTGGATAAATATATACAAGAATCATAGTTTAAATACACATACAGAAGCAGGGTAGTAAATGCGAGTAGAAAAAAAAAATTGGCTATTTCTTATCTCTCGGTCAGGCGCTTGTATTTACGACTAGTGGCACCCGCACGGCTTTGCCCGTAGTAGAAAATTAAAAGGTATTTTGTTTCCCCTGCATATTAAAAATAATTCATGATGAAGTTCTCGCCAAATGGCTTGCCCACGTTACGGTTCCACGTTATGATAACTTGGTTATTTACTCGTCCATCTTACGATAATTTTGCTTGGGAAAATGTTCTTAAAATTGAAATAGAAAAAGAACAAAATCGAATTTTTGAAAAATCGCTTAAAGGTGCACACCCCCATGCTACAAACTAATTCTTTGCCAAATTTCATGAAAATCGGCCGAACGGTCTAGGCGCTATGCGCGTCACAGAGATTCTGACAGACAGAGAGAGCTCCGGACAGAGAGATATCCAGACAGAGAGACTTTCAGCTTTATTATTAGTAAAGAGAGAGAGAGATAAAGAAGAAAAAAAAAGTGAAAATGGGAAGAAAGAAAAGTTGGGGAATTTTGTAAGAAAATTTGGCTATTTGGGGAGAAAAAAAATTTTTTGAATAGACAAAAATATTAGAGGAAGGTGATTCATTTTATGTAAATATTAGTGAAAAAATAATTTTTGAATTTGGGGAATTTTGATAGAAAACATCATTTTTTGGGGAAAAGGCAAGGAGTTGGGGAAATCTGGATTTGACCATCTGGCAGCACTGGCCTCAGTTACAACTTTAGTAAAATTTCAGATCGTTTTATTTATTAAAAATAGTCGAGGTTCTACTGTTTCATTATTGTAATATGTGCAGTTGTTTAGATTTTTTGAAATGGGGACCATCGTATGTGTTCACCCATCAGGGGTGCCTCCCTCCCTAGTCCAAGTTCGATGGTGCAAATTCCCCAGCAATATTTTTCTCATCCTTTTTTTTATTTTTAGGCCTTTTTTTATTCATTTTTTAAAAATATTTTTAAAATATTTTTTATTTATTAATTTTAAATTATTATTATTATTATAACTGTTTTGTTAGAAAAGTCCCGTGCTACACCAATAACATACACACAAAATAATTAAATGAATAAAATAAAATAAAATAAATAGTTTAAACTAAAAATAAATCAATAAATAAATTTAAATAAATAAATTTAAAAATCACCCCTCCCCCCCGCTCATTCTTGATGGCGCAACTTGCGCCATAATCCCCCCCCCTCCATGTGGGCACCCCCCTGTCACCCATTAGAGAAATTGGGACTCAAAATTATCCTGAATGACTGAATATGAAATATGACAGCTACTTACCATTGTGGAGATCGTATCCCCAGGAAAAATCTGCCACGGGGGATACAGAGTGCACCCGAGTTAGAAAACTCACGCAGGTCCCCAGCGCGGATTCTTCAAAAGCAGAACTTTTGACAAGAAATTCGACTAGACGTTCCAAAATTCTAAGATCTTTCCCAGAACCCGGCGACTGCCCTCTCTCTGTCTCACATAATCGGACTCGGTGACAATTTTTTGCTCTCGACCGACCGACACAAACAAAAAATGCTTTATGAGTATTCCGAAAGCATTCCTTCCGCCAGTTATGCGCGCGAAGAGCAACAGAAACCTGTTATACGCGAGTTCGCTGGGCATGCGCGCATATGTGACAGACGACTCTCGTTGGAGGAATTAGTTTTCGTTCTTTTTTCTACTGTGAGCGTTAAGGCTGGATCCGACTTGTCCGCCATTTCGGTTCCGAAAGTGCATGCATACTAAAACCGAGATTTGGACGGATTTGTGTGTGGGGGGGGGGGAGGAAGAAGTCCAACATGGGGGTCGAGTACTTAAGTAGGCGAAAGAGTCGGAGTCGACCGCTTTTTCTCCGAGTCCGCAATCGCCCATGGTTGCAGAGCAGGGGTGCTCACCCCCATTGGCGTAAACTAGGGGGGGCATAGGGGGGCAAGTGCCCCTCCTACTTTTTTTGAGCCATGGTCAGAGTTATTATTTTGACCCCCCCCCCAGTTTTTGAGTAAAGGTTTTTTTTAAATTGTATGTCAAATGATCTCTACCTTATTTTCAAACGATCATAAAATGTAATTCGTATATTACCAATGCAATTGTTATGAATTATATGCAAAAGTTGTATCCTACTCTTCACCCACCACAAATCAGTAATTTCAACCTATAGTTTATGTGTTTTTAAACTGCACCACATCATTTCTTCTCATTTTTTTTTCTAATTCGTCTGAAAATAAGAACGTGTTCAAAATGTTGCTCTTCCGGAGCCCCCCCCCCCAATCCAAACACACATACACACACCAAAAGCATTATGGAGCATCTGAAATTTCATTTTCAGGTCTTCAATTTTGCGAAATTTCCCCTGATTTAAACTGATTAAAACCCCCCTGACTAAACTAAAAACCTGATTAGACTAAAAAATCCCTGAATTTTAGGTGACATGAAAAAGGTTGGAGTTGGGGGTTCTCCCAGGAAATTTTTTGAAATTGAATTCCAAAACGGTAATTTTCGGCCCTTTTTTTTTCGATAAATTGAAAGAAAGGGATGGAGATCAGGTCTCTTGCCCATAAATTTTTCGGATTCAAATCTTAAAAAATGAAATTTCCCCCGATTTTTTTTATAAAGTTGTGATAGGGTTCTAGTAGGCGGGAGAAGAGAAGGCTTCCCGCAAAGTTTTCAAGTTTAATGACCTGGAAATGAAATTTTTGATGTTTATACATAAAGTGAGGTGTTCAGGGCTATCCCGTAAAAATTTTAAAAATTGAAATTTTTTAAACGATAACTTTGGCTATCTTTAATGATTTTGTAGAAGGAGGGTGCGTTATATTTCTCGTATCCGAACGGTCAATGTTGCTGATTTTAATCGACACAACTGCCTTTTTTTCCTTTTTACATTCAGGGTTTGGAAAACTGTATTTTTATATTTTATAGCTTCAATTTTGCGCTCCCGGGGTTTTACAACCGGTTACAGATGTCCCCCTGCTATCCTAAGCTACGGCTTTGGTCATATTTTGAATTTAAAATCAAGTTTTCTTGAATAGTAATGATACTTTACGCCGTTAAAGAAAATAGCAGCGCTTGAAAGGAATCTGGAAGTGGGAAAAGTGTCAAATGCAATGACAACAAATAAAGACAAGCTGACACTATGAAAAATCTCAACTGAAACGCGATCAGGTGTGATAAAATGAAAATGAGAAGTATAATACAGCCTTTTTTTTTGTAAGCGTGTGCAATGTTTGAATATTGATTTCAAACAAAATATTTCTCATGGGGGGAAAAAAGGCGTTCAAAAATAGTAATAGCTGTTTTATGCGTCGGGGGTACCGGAATTTTTCCGGTACCTCGGTGGCCCAGTACACCACTGCTAATGTCGACTAATACAGTGCCTGCCACTTATTAAAATCACATTCGTTCGGTGGACATTTGACTTTATAAAGCGGCTGATTTTATTAACCGGCATTCAAAAAAATAAAAGGTTTTGGAAATTTAAATACTCTAAAAAAGAATTGAATTACTTCATTTATTTCTGTTTTAACTATTTCTAAATACAGTTATCATTTTAACTAAACACGAGGTACATTTTTTAAACAATTATTTGCACAAGGATTTTAAAATGTAGGTGTATTGTTGTTTGCTTAACAGAATTGGTAGAGCCAAGATTCAATATCGTTTGAGAGTTTGCAAAGTGTTTTGCAACGTTCAACATTATATTTTCCTCTTTGTTCTAAAGTGCATCGTACATTAGTAAGCGCTTTTCTGACATCTACTGAAAATGAAGAGGCATATTTGACTCTGAGATTTTCTCATCTTCTGAAACCGGGTGATTCACCTCTTGGAGGCGCTTTAACAATTTTTTACGTAAGATGTCCAAAAGTTTGATTCTATAAAACGGCGTTAGTGATTTTATTAAAAGATGGTTTTAACATGTTTTGGTATTGTAATGATTCTGTTCTTTCGGATTTGATTTTAAAAAGCGGCTGATTTTATAATCCAGTGATTTTATTAGTGGCGGGTACTGTAGTTACAATGTGGCACAACATTTTGAATTTTTGATCTTTCTCTTATTCTTTCCTCACACACACAAATTATTGTGGGATTTTTTGCAACAACTGTGGCGGAGCACTTCTCACCCTCCGGCGGAACTAAAGGGTTCCGCGGAACATACTTTGGGAACCGCTGCTCTAATCTTTCATTGATTCATTTGCGCCTTGACAATCGTTAAGAACTAGTTTTGAAGTTTGCGAATAACATTTTTAATCCCTCCAATCGACAATTACTAGATTTTCTTCATAAACTAGCTCAAGTTCATGTAGAATTTTTACTTCCTTTTACAAAAAAGGAAGTATTGTATTCGCGAAAATATTTTCACCCAAATATCGGACTTAATTTCCATTTTGCTCACCCCCAAATGAATGTAGATTTTTTTTTCAACCCGACCACACGTGGATATGTGCCTAGGAACGTACAGACACTCGAAATATCCGAAATATCCATTTTGACGATCCCCGAGTTAATTACAACGAGTTTTCTCGTGACGTCTGTATGTACGTATGTATGTGCGTATGTGTGTATGTGTGTATGTATGTCGCATAACTCAAGAACGGAATGTCCTAGAAAGTTGAAATTCGGTACGTAGACTCCTAGTGGGGTCTAGTTGTGCACCTTCCTTTTTGGTTGCACTCGTATGCTCCAAATGGGATCTTTTGCCCCTTTTTGGGGGAAAATCATTGTTAATTTCGATGTAAACTCACGTGGTATTATAATTCGGCGGACACTTGGCGATATATCGCTAGTCTTTTGGTCGCCTTGGGCGATTAAAAAAAAATTTTTTTTTTTTAAATCTGGTTTCAATTTGGCCATAGTTGGTGATATTTAGAGAGTAAACTATTGAATCATATTAAAACTGCCAATATTGAGAAAATGACATTAAATTGGAGTAAAAGGAAGTCATGTGATGCACATATCAGCTCGTCCATTTCATTTTACTACCATCTTCTCTACCATTTTTAAACGGATTATTTCAATTTATCATTAGATGATTTTTATTAAAACTTTCAGTGACGTTGGTTTTTGCTCATGGAAGCAGAACAGTCTGTTCTCAAGGTGTTTTAATTATTTTTCATAAGTCATTTTTACTTCCTTCTATATCTGATATGCATAGAAGGATATTTGATTCGTTAAAATTCTCGAGTTCTGATTTTTGATGTGTGTTGAATAGCTGAATCCATTTTTGAGGATTTCCGAAAAATATCTGTTATAGGGTATTTGTGTTTGATACATCTTTTTTGGCTATGCGACTTCAATTTTTTAAAACTTCCAAGAGAGCGCCCCCGCTGTAACGCCCGAATAACACCGTCTTTATCACCAAGAGTCATCTAAAACTGCATTTTTAGAACTGAAATTCTGAAATATTTATAGGAGAGAGCTACTGATTCCCTCTTCTCTCCTTAACACAATCAAAGACAATCCTAGAATTAAGTTTTTGGAGTATCAATTTCGAAAAACTGCCGGGGGAATGGCACCGAAATTCACCTTCTACTAACATTATCAAGATCTATCAAACCTGCGTTTTTAAAGCTACAAGTTCGCGAATATCAGTGGAGCGCTCATCTGCCTTTCCCCACTCTCGTCAACATTAAATTTGATTTTCAGGGCTTCATTTTCGAGAAAATTCCGGGAGAGATTTCGATACCACTTTTTCTTAACGTCACACAGGTCGGATATAATTGAAATTTTAGAGGATCAATTTCATAAAAAGGCCTATCCCCTAACTATAGATAGCCTAAAATAGCGTTTTTAAGACATAAATCGCGAAAATTTTCCGGGGGCGAACCCCCGAATCACTTTTTTGCTACCATTACCACAGATAGTTTAAAAATGCATTTTTAGAAATACAATCTATCAAAAATTGCGTTTTTGAAGTTTCAATATTGCAAAATTACCGGGTAAGGGACACCAAACCTTTTATCCCCCAAACATCTCCAGAGATTGTCTAAAACTGTGGTTTCAAAACTACAATTTCAAAAATTTTCCGGGGGAGAAACCCTGAGACCCCCCCTTTCTAAGTGACTATTATACTTCTGACAAGGTTCATGTTGCATATATATAGTAATGACTCCATCCCAAACCAGAAAGTTGAATCCACCCTCCCTGTAATTATTCATACGTTTGAAAAATATATAAATAGGTGTTGCAAAACTCAGGGATTCTAAAACTTGTTTACACAAGGTCCACGTTGTAAATTTTGGTAAGACGAGGCGGAACAATCCAACAATTTTTCAGTTAAAATGGTGTTTGTTTGCACTATCCCCCCCCCCCCCAAAAAAAAACGCAGTGAATTTGACTTGAAATTAGACACTCTAAAAATTGTTATGTTTGGGGGGGGGGGAGGTGGATTTGCGCCATTCAGCTTGGGAGGATTGGGACCCCTGAGCAACTTTATATTTAGAACGAAAAACATGCGGAGTGGCGATTTGTACATTAACAAAGCGATGTCTCGACTAGTACAGTGCGGGTACTTTTGCTTTCAGTGATGCTGAAGTGAAAGTTCAATCACGAAACTTATATTTAGTACCCAATAAAAGAGGTGATACTCATGCCTTGCGATTCTCTTCCGAAAAATTTCGCGTTACGGGGTGAGGAATTCGCGTTAGCTCCAAAATTCGCTACTTGAGAAAAGCTCTCTATTTAGTCATTTCGCGTAAGTCGAAGCGCGTTGTAGCGCGAGTCCACTCTAGTTTAAAAATGCACATTGAAGTAAAGTAAGCATTCTTAGTTGTGTTTATCATATTTTGAGTATTTATTAATATTTAATTACAAATACTTGTAACCGTTTGGGATATTTTTTAATGTCTTTTCTGTTTCCTTTTTACTGATTGAGTGTTGAAAAAAACAAAATAAAAGTCAATCGTTAAATGTTGTTAATTTTCGAGGTCATTTTGTAAAATTGAAAAGTGCTTTTATTTCATTTTATCAGTAGCGTTAAAAAGGAGACGGTGCCCAGCACCGGACCCTTAGCTTGAAACTCAAAATCAATTAGCTAGTTCCTACAAAATATAAGTTCCTATAAAATTAACTCCTATAATGAAAATTAAAGTTTTTCTCTTATGTTTAAAAGATGTTTTTCACCATCTATATCAATTTTATTTATACATGTGTGTATGTCTTTTTAAATTTTTAATGAAATTATGACTGTATATATTTACATTTTCAAGTAGCCGAGTTGTACTCCTTGAATGACATATTCACTGTCAGGAAAGGATTAAAAACTAGAATGTTGAATTCCTGCAATTTTTTAAATCCTTTCTTGCAGCGAATATTCGTAAAAATCGTACAAAATGTTTGGAATGACAAATTGGCTCAGTAAGGGAATGAAACATTTAATAATTCTTAGTAATATTCCATGTTCAAATGAGCCAATTTATTAATAAAAACCAGTTTTTTAATTTTTTCGTTCAATCCTCAAACGGTGTGTATGTGTGTGCTTTTTATTTATGTATTTTTTAAAAAGTAGCGAAGTAGCGACTACTTTTCAAAAGTAGTTTGTAGTTGCAACATTTTTAAAAATATAGTTGTAGTTAACTGCATTTGTAACAAAGTAGTTGTAGTTGTAGTTTGCTACAAAAAAAAAAAAAAAAAAAACACTTTTTCCAACCATTGGTCCAAAGCTCTATTTGAACCAAAAATGTCGGATGTGTTAGCCTGTCCTCTAGAGTGATTCCACCGAGAATGAAAGCGACTCTCTCTATCTCGCTTTATCTCTTCTCCGGTAAATAACATTTTTCTTCGAAACACAAACCGGACGATTTTATCTTGTCACTGTTTGTTTGTGCGGATAGCAAACTGAGCGTCAAATTTGAAAATAAATGGACCGTCATTTGTTGTCCGTGTGTTTGCTGCCATATTTGTTGATGTGAAAACTAAAAATATGTCATCGAAACAATCAAAACGATGTAGTGACTTATGAAAATCAATTTTGAATGAATCGTGAGACTATTACCTGAGCTAATTTTAGTATTTGTGTAGCGGTGAACGTGATAATAATTGCTACTCATTTGCTAATTATGTACTCAAATTATTCTGTTATACTTGCAGTTGATTTTCATTGTACTTGGAAGCGAAAATAAGTATGCGATTATTTTTCAGCACTGAAAGTTTAAGTGATGAAAATGTTTTTCAACGTTCGTATTGCGGCTTTTTATGTGTGTTTTCGAATCATTCCAACCCTACTGGACCGATTTGAAAAAAAAAATTTTTTGTTTGGAAGGGTATTTTTCCCAAATGGTCCCATTGTAATTTGGTCTGGATCTGATAAGGGGTCCCGGAGAAATCCAAGAAACTTTAAATTTCATACGTCATGGTCACGTGGTGTTGCTGTGATCGGTGTATTTTCACACCTAAAAGGTTTTGGTTTCTCTTGAACGATATTTAATTCTCGCGGCACATTGATGAATAATTTTCTCAACGCAGCGCCGTATGGTATTTTTTTATTATAGGTGTTTCTAATGTATTTATTACTGTATAGCAAAGCAGTAAATTAAATATATTTTGCTACTTTAATAGTTGAATCAATTACCTTAATATTTTATTTACTAATAAATAACTTTATTTAGGCACTAAAATATAAAGTACTTTATTTAATATTCCAATTTTTAAATATAATTAATGTTCAATTGAGGGGAAATTGAATACAGAACATCCCTTCCCCACGATTTAATTTATATTCTTTAATAATATACATTATAACTGTGAATGATTTCTGAAGTTTGACCAATATTCTGGATTTACTATTTCACGATGCCGCCAATTCAATTTGAAATTAGGGTAATATTAATTAGCAGGCTTCAAAAAAAGGAGGAGGTTCTGAACTCGTCACGGATTTGTTTTTTCTTTGTACAATGTTCCATAAATACTCGAAGACACCTGTACCCAGGGGCGTACACAGGGAGGGAGGAGGGACACCCGTTGGCCCGGGCCCAAGCCTGGAGGGGGCCCAATATTTTTGTAACTAACGGTGAAATATAGGGGTAAATAGTATGGAGAGGGGCCTGAAAAAGTCATTTGTGATGGGCTCCAAAATTTCTGTGCACGCCCCCGCCTGTACCGATAAGGAAAAGTCTTTTTTTTGTTTGAAACAGCATAGTTCCTCGGCGGTCTAATGTTAATCAAGTTTAAGTTTGATGAAATTGAAGGAACTCTTCAAATATCATACTCACATTTAAATCGATTTGTACTTTATTAACTTTATATTGTCTCACTTAGTGAACCGGTTTTTATGCTTTTTTTTTTTTTTTGTTTAGTGGTGGTTTTGTTTAGGGGTGGTCTAACTTAGGCTCCAAATCTTTGATTTACCCTATTTGTTTAGGCAAAAGTTAAGGGTAAAACAATAAATTTCATGCAGTTTCCTTCACAAACGATTAAATATAAAACCCTTTGATAAACAAAGGCCATAAAACAAAGGTTTATACTTTCTTTACCTGTAGTTAAAGAAAGTACTAAAAATATATATTATTAAGAGTAATGATAATGAAAATTTTGAATTAAGGATTCTCTGAAGCAAGCATAAAATTCATTCTAGTGGAATTTTTAATCTTCATCTATAGTGGGGCCATGTGAAGAAACATGCGACTTTTATCACGAGTTACATGACACGTATTGCGAAACATAAATTACAATTTACAATGTTACAATTCTAAAATTTACAATTTTACAAATTTAAACTTAAAGCGATTTTTTTTTTTTTTTTTTTTAGTGACTCGTGCATTTGCTTTCGGATAGCAAACTTTGATAAAGTTGAACAAATGATGAGTACAATTTTTTTTGTACATAGTTACGCATTTGAAAAAGCCTTTCTTCACAGTCATCGGAAGTCTCCGAGACGCTCGCCGTGTTATTTACACCACTAAAAAGCAAAAAATAAATTACTTTTAAATTAAAAAAAAAAACCGCCTTCAAAAAATACCCAGGAACTAAAAAGTAAAAAATAACTGATTACAGTTACATTCTATTTCCTACCCAAACATAGAAATGAAATTTATTTTACAATTCCAGTAAAAAATCAACTAAACTAAACACCGAATTATAAAATAAACACTGATTTAAATTACTATACGATGAATTATTTTAAATACCTAACTAATTATATACCATCTCTTAATTTTTAATAACCTTTCGAAGTCGGGGCCTCCTATAAACTGCTACCTAACGTAACTGAGTAGGTTTAGTTTTAAAGACTAATTTTGCGTATATTCAGGGTTTAATTCAGGATTCGGTGGGTTGCCGTGACCAGTTTCTTGCCAAAGCCAGCGCGACTCAGCTTAACTAATAGCGAACTTTTCTTACCTGCTGTGATGTGCTTGAGAAAAAAAAGGGGGGGGGGGCCTTTATACTATGGACGTAGGTCCGGCACTCATGGGCTCTTGGGCTATTTATTACACATTCTGAAGAATGACCCGTATCAGCACTGAAGAAAGGTTACTTATAACTCCGAAACAAATGCCATTTTCATTGAAATTTGTGTTTCACCATTCAAGGGGGTATCCAGCTCAGCATGGAAGGGGGGGGAGGCCCAGGGGAGGTTACTGTGACCTTCCGAAAATTTCCTTATTCACCAAAAGTTGGAGTTCTCTTCGGCAAAACTCATTATTCAGCCACAATTTGAATTTCCATTCGGCAAAATTATCAGCATTCGACGCAATTTCTTGTTCTATTCGGCAAATTGCGAGTTTCCGCCTTCTCAAAAATTTAAGTTCGGGCCCCCCTAGGCAGACTCATCATTCAGGGAATTAGGGGACTGGTCTATTGCCCCCCACCCTTCCCTCCAAGATTTTGGAAGCTTGTCTTCCAAATGTTAGCCATAAATGAAGTTTCTAATTCATTCCAACTATTATAAACCGAAACTGTACTTTTACGCGGACTGAATTTATACAGTTTGAAAATATTTTTTCTATTTATTTGGAGCACTTTTATGTTTCTCCCATTGTCGAAATACTGAATAATAAAATCTGCATCAAGAACTACTGGTTTTAAAAGAAAATCGATGTACGTGATGCTTTCCGAAGTTTTGATCGAAAAAAAATCGATTGCCTTACTTGTGCCGTAAGTAATTTTCTCATTACTCATATAAAAACACGTTTCCATCAGCTTATACTTTCTACAGGGAAATTTTAATGTTCTGACGCTTTTTCTCGAACTTAAATAAATATTAGTATGTTCTTTAACGAACTATCTCTTATACTCATCCAAGCATTGCGTTTTTCCACGTACGAAAACGATTCCAGTATTTACTTTTTTTCCCTCATTAACTTTTAAGCTACCTAATGCTTCCTAATGTTGTTCTATGTGTGTTTCAACCTTTCTACATTTAGAGATAAAAATATCAATGCCCCTTCTTTTTTCCGTAAAAATTATTGTTATTCTAATTTTACCACCATAACTATTTTTTTTTAGAAACTAGCGTACTCTACTCCCTACTCGCTAACACTCACCACAAGGACGTAGTCAAGCGAGGGGGAAGGGGGGTCCATGGGGTCCGCATCTCCCCCCCCCCCCTTCCCGAAAGACCACTGTCTGCTTTTTCTCAGTTGTTGCACCTCACGTCAACAAAAAATTTTCCAAAAGAAATTTTTTTATGAAACCCGGTATTTTCGTCTTAAATATTTCCATTAATCGGCAATTTTCCTGCGTTCGAGTCAATTCAGAATACGAAAACCTCGTGCAATAACTGCAGGTTCCCAGTTGCTGCCTGTCTTTTGCTGTGTCGCGTACTCCGTCCGAAAACGACGAATTTCCGTTTCTTCTTTCAACTAAGCTGGGTTGTGACAATAATATTAAAAGTAAGAACGCTTGATGAACACACACAGGGTAATATTTTATCAATAATAAATCTTCGTTTATGAAATTCGGCCCCTTTCCCTTGGTCCACCAGATTGCCATCGGCAAAGGAATTGAAAAACATTCATTGTCACTTTCGCCATACCCCAGTCTCATTGGCGTGGTTTTTTTTTTTTTTCTTTTTTGACTCTTTTCCCGT
>NC_072737.1:170411336-170481313 GCF_026930045.1 Uloborus diversus | reverse complement strand
TCCGCAATCGCCCATGGTTGCAGAGCAGGGGTGCTCACCCCCATTGGCGTAAACTAGGGGGGGCATAGGGGGGCAAGTGCCCCTCCTACTTTTTTTGAGCCATGGTCAGAGTTATTATTTTGACCCCCCCCCCAGTTTTTGAGTAAAGGTTTTTTTTAAATTGTATGTCAAATGATCTCTACCTTATTTTCAAACGATCATAAAATGTAATTCGTATATTACCAATGCAATTGTTATGAATTATATGCAAAAGTTGTATCCTACTCTTCACCCACCACAAATCAGTAATTTCAACCTATAGTTTATGTGTTTTTAAACTGCACCACATCATTTCTTCTCATTTTTTTTTCTAATTCGTCTGAAAATAAGAACGTGTTCAAAATGTTGCTCTTCCGGAGCCCCCCCCCCCAATCCAAACACACATACACACACCAAAGCATTATGGAGCATCTGAAATTTCATTTTCAGGTCTTCAATTTGCGAAATTTCCCCTGATTTAAACTGATTAAAACCCCCCTGACTAAACTAAAAACCTGATTAGACTAAAAAATCCCTGAATTTTAGGTGACATGAAAAAGGTTGGAGTTGGGGGTTCTCCCAGGAAATTTTTTGAAATTGAATTCCAAAACGGTAATTTTCGGCCCTTTTTTTTTCGATAAATTGAAAGAAAGGGATGGAGATCAGGTCTCTTGCCCATAAATTTTTCGGATTCAAATCTTAAAAAATGAAATTTCCCCCGATTTTTTTTATAAAGTTGTGATAGGGTTCTAGTAGGCGGGAGAAGAGAAGGCTTCCCGCAAAGTTTTCAAGTTTAATGACCTGGAAATGAAATTTTTGATGTTTATACATAAAGTGAGGTGTTCAGGGCTATCCCGTAAAAATTTTAAAAATTGAAATTTTTTAAACGATAACTTTGGCTATCTTTAATGATTTTGTAGAAGGAGGGTGCGTTATATTTCTCGTATCCGAACGGTCAATGTTGCTGATTTTAATCGACACAACTGCCTTTTTTTCCTTTTTACATTCAGGGTTTGGAAAACTGTATTTTTATATTTTATAGCTTCAATTTTGCGCTCCCGGGGTTTTACAACCGGTTACAGATGTCCCCCTGCTATCCTAAGCTACGGCTTTGGTCATATTTTGAATTTAAAATCAAGTTTTCTTGAATAGTAATGATACTTTACGCCGTTAAAGAAAATAGCAGCGCTTGAAAGGAATCTGGAAGTGGGAAAAGTGTCAAATGCAATGACAACAAATAAAGACAAGCTGACACTATGAAAAATCTCAACTGAAACGCGATCAGGTGTGATAAAATGAAAATGAGAAGTATAATACAGCCTTTTTTTTTGTAAGCGTGTGCAATGTTTGAATATTGATTTCAAACAAAATATTTCTCATGGGGGGAAAAAAAGGCGTTCAAAAATAGTAATAGCTGTTTTATGCGTCGGGGTACCGGAATTTTTCCGGTACCTCGGTGGCCCAGTACACCACTGCTAATGTCGACTAATACAGTGCCTGCCACTTATTAAAATCACATTCGTTCGGTGGACATTTGACTTTATAAAGCGGCTGATTTTATTAACCGGCATTCAAAAAAATAAAAGGTTTTGGAAATTTAAATACTCTAAAAAAGAATTGAATTACTTCATTTATTTCTGTTTTAACTATTTCTAAATACAGTTATCATTTTAACTAAACACGAGGTACATTTTTTAAACAATTATTTGCACAAGGATTTTAAAATGTAGGTGTATTGTTGTTTGCTTAACAGAATTGGTAGAGCCAAGATTCAATATCGTTTGAGAGTTTGCAAAGTGTTTTGCAACGTTCAACATTATATTTTCCTCTTTGTTCTAAAGTGCATCGTACATTAGTAAGCGCTTTTCTGACATCTACTGAAAATGAAGAGGCATATTTGACTCTGAGATTTTCTCATCTTCTGAAACCGGGTGATTCACCTCTTGGAGGCGCTTTAACAATTTTTTACGTAAGATGTCCAAAAGTTTGATTCTATAAAACGGCGTTAGTGATTTTATTAAAAGATGGTTTTAACATGTTTTGGTATTGTAATGATTCTGTTCTTTCGGATTTGATTTTAAAAAGCGGCTGATTTTATAATCCAGTGATTTTATTAGTGGCGGGTACTGTAGTTACAATGTGGCACAACATTTTGAATTTTTGATCTTTCTCTTATTCTTTCCTCACACACACAAATTATTGTGGGATTTTTTGCAACAACTGTGGCGGAGCACTTCTCACCCTCCGGCGGAACTAAAGGGTTCCGCGGAACATACTTTGGGAACCGCTGCTCTAATCTTTCATTGATTCATTTGCGCCTTGACAATCGTTAAGAACTAGTTTTGAAGTTTGCGAATAACATTTTTAATCCCTCCAATCGACAATTACTAGATTTTCTTCATAAACTAGCTCAAGTTCATGTAGAATTTTTACTTCCTTTTACAAAAAAGGAAGTATTGTATTCGCGAAAATATTTTCACCCAAATATCGGACTTAATTTCCATTTTGCTCACCCCCAAATGAATGTAGATTTTTTTTTCAACCCGACCACACGTGGATATGTGCCTAGGAACGTACAGACACTCGAAATATCCGAAATATCCATTTTGACGATCCCCGAGTTAATTACAACGAGTTTTCTCGTGACGTCTGTATGTACGTATGTATGTGCGTATGTGTGTATGTGTGTATGTATGTCGCATAACTCAAGAACGGAATGTCCTAGAAAGTTGAAATTCGGTACGTAGACTCCTAGTGGGGTCTAGTTGTGCACCTTCCTTTTTGGTTGCACTCGTATGCTCCAAATGGGATCTTTTGCCCCTTTTTGGGGGAAAATCATTGTTAATTTCGATGTAAACTCACGTGGTATTATAATTCGGCGGACACTTGGCGATATATCGCTAGTCTTTTGGTCGCCTTGGGCGATTAAAAAAAAATTTTTTTTTTTTAAATCTGGTTTCAATTTGGCCATAGTTGGTGATATTTAGAGAGTAAACTATTGAATCATATTAAAACTGCCAATATTGAGAAAATGACATTAAATTGGAGTAAAAGGAAGTCATGTGATGCACATATCAGCTCGTCCATTTCATTTTACTACCATCTTCTCTACCATTTTTAAACGGATTATTTCAATTTATCATTAGATGATTTTTATTAAAACTTTCAGTGACGTTGGTTTTTGCTCATGGAAGCAGAACAGTCTGTTCTCAAGGTGTTTTAATTATTTTTCATAAGTCATTTTTACTTCCTTCTATATCTGATATGCATAGAAGGATATTTGATTCGTTAAAATTCTCGAGTTCTGATTTTTGATGTGTGTTGAATAGCTGAATCCATTTTTGAGGATTTCCGAAAAATATCTGTTATAGGGTATTTGTGTTTGATACATCTTTTTTGGCTATGCGACTTCAATTTTTTAAAACTTCCAAGAGAGCGCCCCCGCTGTAACGCCCGAATAACACCGTCTTTATCACCAAGAGTCATCTAAAACTGCATTTTTAGAACTGAAATTCTGAAATATTTATAGGAGAGAGCTACTGATTCCCTCTTCTCTCCTTAACACAATCAAAGACAATCCTAGAATTAAGTTTTTGGAGTATCAATTTCGAAAAACTGCCGGGGGAATGGCACCGAAATTCACCTTCTACTAACATTATCAAGATCTATCAAACCTGCGTTTTTAAAGCTACAAGTTCGCGAATATCAGTGGAGCGCTCATCTGCCTTTCCCCACTCTCGTCAACATTAAATTTGATTTTCAGGGCTTCATTTTCGAGAAAATTCCGGGAGAGATTTCGATACCACTTTTTCTTAACGTCACACAGGTCGGATATAATTGAAATTTTAGAGGATCAATTTCATAAAAAGGCCTATCCCCTAACTATAGATAGCCTAAAATAGCGTTTTTAAGACATAAATCGCGAAAATTTTCCGGGGGCGAACCCCCGAATCACTTTTTTGCTACCATTACCACAGATAGTTTAAAAATGCATTTTTAGAAATACAATCTATCAAAAATTGCGTTTTTGAAGTTTCAATATTGCAAAATTACCGGGTAAGGGACACCAAACCTTTTATCCCCCAAACATCTCCAGAGATTGTCTAAAACTGTGGTTTCAAAACTACAATTTCAAAAATTTTCCGGGGGAGAAACCCTGAGACCCCCCCTTTCTAAGTGACTATTATACTTCTGACAAGGTTCATGTTGCATATATATAGTAATGACTCCATCCCAAACCAGAAAGTTGAATCCACCCTCCCTGTAATTATTCATACGTTTGAAAAATATATAAATAGGTGTTGCAAAACTCAGGGATTCTAAAACTTGTTTACACAAGGTCCACGTTGTAAATTTTGGTAAGACGAGGCGGAACAATCCAACAATTTTTCAGTTAAAATGGTGTTTGTTTGCACTATCCCCCCCCCCCCCCAAAAAAAAACGCAGTGAATTTGACTTGAAATTAGACACTCTAAAAATTGTTATGTTTGGGGGGGGGGGAGGTGGATTTGCGCCATTCAGCTTGGGAGGATTGGGACCCCTGAGCAACTTTATATTTAGAACGAAAAACATGCGGAGTGGCGATTTGTACATTAACAAAGCGATGTCTCGACTAGTACAGTGCGGGTACTTTTGCTTTCAGTGATGCTGAAGTGAAAGTTCAATCACGAAACTTATATTTAGTACCCAATAAAAGAGGTGATACTCATGCCTTGCGATTCTCTTCCGAAAAATTTCGCGTTACGGGGTGAGGAATTCGCGTTAGCTCCAAAATTCGCTACTTGAGAAAAGCTCTCTATTTAGTCATTTCGCGTAAGTCGAAGCGCGTTGTAGCGCGAGTCCACTCTAGTTTAAAAATGCACATTGAAGTAAAGTAAGCATTCTTAGTTGTGTTTATCATATTTTGAGTATTTATTAATATTTAATTACAAATACTTGTAACCGTTTGGGATATTTTTTAATGTCTTTTCTGTTTCCTTTTTACTGATTGAGTGTTGAAAAAAACAAAATAAAAGTCAATCGTTAAATGTTGTTAATTTTCGAGGTCATTTTGTAAAATTGAAAAGTGCTTTTATTTCATTTTATCAGTAGCGTTAAAAAGGAGACGGTGCCCAGCACCGGACCCTTAGCTTGAAACTCAAAATCAATTAGCTAGTTCCTACAAAATATAAGTTCCTATAAAATTAACTCCTATAATGAAAATTAAAGTTTTTCTCTTATGTTTAAAAGATGTTTTTCACCATCTATATCAATTTTATTTATACATGTGTGTATGTCTTTTTAAATTTTTAATGAAATTATGACTGTATATATTTACATTTTCAAGTAGCCGAGTTGTACTCCTTGAATGACATATTCACTGTCAGGAAAGGATTAAAAACTAGAATGTTGAATTCCTGCAATTTTTTAAATCCTTTCTTGCAGCGAATATTCGTAAAAATCGTACAAAATGTTTGGAATGACAAATTGGCTCAGTAAGGGAATGAAACATTTAATAATTCTTAGTAATATTCCATGTTCAAATGAGCCAATTTATTAATAAAAACCAGTTTTTTAATTTTTTCGTTCAATCCTCAAACGGTGTGTATGTGTGTGCTTTTTATTTATGTATTTTTTAAAAAGTAGCGAAGTAGCGACTACTTTTCAAAAGTAGTTTGTAGTTGCAACATTTTTAAAAATATAGTTGTAGTTAACTGCATTTGTAACAAAGTAGTTGTAGTTGTAGTTTGCTACAAAAAAAAAAAAAAAAAAAACACTTTTTCCAACCATTGGTCCAAAGCTCTATTTGAACCAAAAATGTCGGATGTGTTAGCCTGTCCTCTAGAGTGATTCCACCGAGAATGAAAGCGACTCTCTCTATCTCGCTTTATCTCTTCTCCGGTAAATAACATTTTTCTTCGAAACACAAACCGGACGATTTTATCTTGTCACTGTTTGTTTGTGCGGATAGCAAACTGAGCGTCAAATTTGAAAATAAATGGACCGTCATTTGTTGTCCGTGTGTTTGCTGCCATATTTGTTGATGTGAAAACTAAAAATATGTCATCGAAACAATCAAAACGATGTAGTGACTTATGAAAATCAATTTTGAATGAATCGTGAGACTATTACCTGAGCTAATTTTAGTATTTGTGTAGCGGTGAACGTGATAATAATTGCTACTCATTTGCTAATTATGTACTCAAATTATTCTGTTATACTTGCAGTTGATTTTCATTGTACTTGGAAGCGAAAATAAGTATGCGATTATTTTTCAGCACTGAAAGTTTAAGTGATGAAAATGTTTTTCAACGTTCGTATTGCGGCTTTTTATGTGTGTTTTCGAATCATTCCAACCCTACTGGACCGATTTGAAAAAAAAAATTTTTTGTTTGGAAGGGTATTTTTCCCAAATGGTCCCATTGTAATTTGGTCTGGATCTGATAAGGGGTCCCGGAGAAATCCAAGAAACTTTAAATTTCATACGTCATGGTCACGTGGTGTTGCTGTGATCGGTGTATTTTCACACCTAAAAGGTTTTGGTTTCTCTTGAACGATATTTAATTCTCGCGGCACATTGATGAATAATTTTCTCAACGCAGCGCCGTATGGTATTTTTTTATTATAGGTGTTTCTAATGTATTTATTACTGTATAGCAAAGCAGTAAATTAAATATATTTTGCTACTTTAATAGTTGAATCAATTACCTTAATATTTTATTTACTAATAAATAACTTTATTTAGGCACTAAAATATAAAGTACTTTATTTAATATTCCAATTTTTAAATATAATTAATGTTCAATTGAGGGGAAATTGAATACAGAACATCCCTTCCCCACGATTTAATTTATATTCTTTAATAATATACATTATAACTGTGAATGATTTCTGAAGTTTGACCAATATTCTGGATTTACTATTTCACGATGCCGCCAATTCAATTTGAAATTAGGGTAATATTAATTAGCAGGCTTCAAAAAAAGGAGGAGGTTCTGAACTCGTCACGGATTTGTTTTTTCTTTGTACAATGTTCCATAAATACTCGAAGACACCTGTACCCAGGGGCGTACACAGGGAGGGAGGAGGGACACCCGTTGGCCCGGGCCCAAGCCTGGAGGGGGCCCAATATTTTTGTAACTAACGGTGAAATATAGGGGTAAATAGTATGGAGAGGGGCCTGAAAAAGTCATTTGTGATGGGCTCCAAAATTTCTGTGCACGCCCCCGCCTGTACCGATAAGGAAAAGTCTTTTTTTTGTTTGAAACAGCATAGTTCCTCGGCGGTCTAATGTTAATCAAGTTTAAGTTTGATGAAATTGAAGGAACTCTTCAAATATCATACTCACATTTAAATCGATTTGTACTTTATTAACTTTATATTGTCTCACTTAGTGAACCGGTTTTTATGCTTTTTTTTTTTTTTTGTTTAGTGGTGGTTTTGTTTAGGGGTGGTCTAACTTAGGCTCCAAATCTTTGATTTACCCTATTTGTTTAGGCAAAAGTTAAGGGTAAAACAATAAATTTCATGCAGTTTCCTTCACAAACGATTAAATATAAAACCCTTTGATAAACAAAGGCCATAAAACAAAGGTTTATACTTTCTTTACCTGTAGTTAAAGAAAGTACTAAAAATATATATTATTAAGAGTAATGATAATGAAAATTTTGAATTAAGGATTCTCTGAAGCAAGCATAAAATTCATTCTAGTGGAATTTTTAATCTTCATCTATAGTGGGGCCATGTGAAGAAACATGCGACTTTTATCACGAGTTACATGACACGTATTGCGAAACATAAATTACAATTTACAATGTTACAATTCTAAAATTTACAATTTTACAAATTTAAACTTAAAGCGATTTTTTTTTTTTTTTTTTTTAGTGACTCGTGCATTTGCTTTCGGATAGCAAACTTTGATAAAGTTGAACAAATGATGAGTACAATTTTTTTTGTACATAGTTACGCATTTGAAAAAGCCTTTCTTCACAGTCATCGGAAGTCTCCGAGACGCTCGCCGTGTTATTTACACCACTAAAAAGCAAAAAATAAATTACTTTTAAATTAAAAAAAAAAACCGCCTTCAAAAAATACCCAGGAACTAAAAAGTAAAAAATAACTGATTACAGTTACATTCTATTTCCTACCCAAACATAGAAATGAAATTTATTTTACAATTCCAGTAAAAAATCAACTAAACTAAACACCGAATTATAAAATAAACACTGATTTAAATTACTATACGATGAATTATTTTAAATACCTAACTAATTATATACCATCTCTTAATTTTTAATAACCTTTCGAAGTCGGGGCCTCCTATAAACTGCTACCTAACGTAACTGAGTAGGTTTAGTTTTAAAGACTAATTTTGCGTATATTCAGGGTTTAATTCAGGATTCGGTGGGTTGCCGTGACCAGTTTCTTGCCAAAGCCAGCGCGACTCAGCTTAACTAATAGCGAACTTTTCTTACCTGCTGTGATGTGCTTGAGAAAAAAAAGGGGGGGGGGGGCCTTTATACTATGGACGTAGGTCCGGCACTCATGGGCTCTTGGGCTATTTATTACACATTCTGAAGAATGACCCGTATCAGCACTGAAGAAAGGTTACTTATAACTCCGAAACAAATGCCATTTTCATTGAAATTTGTGTTTCACCATTCAAGGGGGTATCCAGCTCAGCATGGAAGGGGGGGGAGGCCCAGGGGAGGTTACTGTGACCTTCCGAAAATTTCCTTATTCACCAAAAGTTGGAGTTCTCTTCGGCAAAACTCATTATTCAGCCACAATTTGAATTTCCATTCGGCAAAATTATCAGCATTCGACGCAATTTCTTGTTCTATTCGGCAAATTGCGAGTTTCCGCCTTCTCAAAAATTTAAGTTCGGGCCCCCCTAGGCAGACTCATCATTCAGGGAATTAGGGGACTGGTCTATTGCCCCCACCCTTCCCTCCAAGATTTTGGAAGCTTGTCTTCCAAATGTTAGCCATAAATGAAGTTTCTAATTCATTCCAACTATTATAAACCGAAACTGTACTTTTACGCGGACTGAATTTATACAGTTTGAAAATATTTTTTCTATTTATTTGGAGCACTTTTATGTTTCTCCCATTGTCGAAATACTGAATAATAAAATCTGCATCAAGAACTACTGGTTTTAAAAGAAAATCGATGTACGTGATGCTTTCCGAAGTTTTGATCGAAAAAAAATCGATTGCCTTACTTGTGCCGTAAGTAATTTTCTCATTACTCATATAAAAACACGTTTCCATCAGCTTATACTTTCTACAGGGAAATTTTAATGTTCTGACGCTTTTTCTCGAACTTAAATAAATATTAGTATGTTCTTTAACGAACTATCTCTTATACTCATCCAAGCATTGCGTTTTTCCACGTACGAAAACGATTCCAGTATTTACTTTTTTTCCCTCATTAACTTTTAAGCTACCTAATGCTTCCTAATGTTGTTCTATGTGTGTTTCAACCTTTCTACATTTAGAGATAAAAATATCAATGCCCCTTCTTTTTTCCGTAAAAATTATTGTTATTCTAATTTTACCACCATAACTATTTTTTTTTAGAAACTAGCGTACTCTACTCCCTACTCGCTAACACTCACCACAAGGACGTAGTCAAGCGAGGGGGAAGGGGGGTCCATGGGGTCCGCATCTCCCCCCCCCCCTTCCCGAAAGACCACTGTCTGCTTTTTCTCAGTTGTTGCACCTCACGTCAACAAAAAATTTTCCAAAAGAAATTTTTTTTATGAAACCCGGTATTTTCGTCTTAAATATTTCCATTAATCGGCAATTTTCCTGCGTTCGAGTCAATTCAGAATACGAAAACCTCGTGCAATAACTGCAGGTTCCCAGTTGCTGCCTGTCTTTTGCTGTGTCGCGTACTCCGTCCGAAAACGACGAATTTCCGTTTCTTCTTTCAACTAAGCTGGGTTGTGACAATAATATTAAAAGTAAGAACGCTTGATGAACACACACAGGGTAATATTTTATCAATAATAAATCTTCGTTTATGAAATTCGGCCCCTTTCCCTTGGTCCACCAGATTGCCATCGGCAAAGGAATTGAAAAACATTCATTGTCACTTTCGCCATACCCCAGTCTCATTGGCGTGGTTTTTTTTTTTTTTCTTTTTTGACTCTTTTCCCGTTTGGACTTGATTTCCTAGACACATGCTGCACGAAGGACAGTCAGAGTGAGGTGCAACCCTGGTGAATCAGTAGTTGAATTTTCTATTATTTTCTGTTTTAACAGTTTTTTTCTACCACACACTTATTGGAAACATATCTTGAACAAAATTGTAATCAGAAGAAAATTAAGCTTACACAAACTAGGTAAGTTGCAGTGTTTCCTTTTAAAGTTTTCTTAAAAATACTAGCAATTTTATATGTTTTCCCATTTAAAAACTAAGTTCAGACAGCAACGAGAAAGAAATTCTACACATGTGTTTGAGGATGAGAAAAAATAAACATTAATTATTAATTAATTAATTTTTGCTCTTTATATTTTTGGGATGATTCATTTCAGATTCATTTTATATTTTGATTAATAATCATTTTTAAACTTTTAGTTTATTTTTAACAATAATAGATTTACTTATATCCCCGGAAGCTTACAACTTTTGAACTGCAATTCCCCCCCCCCTTTTTTTTGAACATTTGTGTCTTTTTTAGCTCAAGATAACATTGAGAAACAAACTAGATATTTTACGAATGTTTTTCCACCCAATATTTGAACATGACCATGAAATATATTAAATGCCCAAAAAGAATTTGTGCTGGAAGGTAAAATACGTGAATAAATAAAATTTGAACTTGATGCAGCGAAATTACTTTTCGCTGTATCAAAATTTCATAAAGCGAAGAATGAAATTGAAAATTACTTGAATATTTTACTGTGATCAGTTTATGAAATTGCAAGTTCCGCCATATTAACACATGTAATTTAAAAGTAATTATTTGAAATTCGTACTTTTAAATCTTACTGAATTGTGAGTTTATGGTCCCAAGAGAAGAGTGGTTAGTCATTTTTAACTGAAGAAAAAATCTTTTTTCGATGTTGTTCCGTTTTTCAAGTAAAGCATATTTGTATTTGCTTCATTGGAATAAATTTTCTGGCTGTTATTTACCGCCTTTGTACTGAGGAATTATTTATTACATATTTGTGCATCCATCATTAGTAAATTGCGAAGGTAGCATTAAACGTAACAAAAAACGAACATGTGCATTTAACTATAAATTACTAGGTGAAAATTTCTGCTATTTACTGCGTTACAAGCAAATAATTTAAAAAAGATGAATGCGAGGTAAATTTTCTTGTGTTTTTCACGTCTATATTAGTTTTTTTTTTTTTTAACTCTTAATTTCTTCAAGTTAAAATTATTTGCTATTTCTTGCAATAGAATATGTTTTATTAACATCACATAAAAGAAAGAAGAAAAAAAGTCAATACCTACGTTATAAAATATGATATGCTTTCGAGAATACGGGAGGATTACAAAATTGATCCTAGAATGGAAGTTATACCAATTTGAAATTGAAAGAATCAGAAGTGTTATAATTGTTATATGAATTTTGGAAGATTGATTTAAATCATAACTGGATTTTTAACCACAATTATTCTAAGCGTTTTTACAAGAGATAGTCTTCAGACTTTGGAACATCAGATGACTGAGGAGAAAAAAATTTGCAAACTGAGGCTATAAGAAACCTATCAGTTTTGTTCCCAAAAATTGGCTAGCTTTATGCATACATATTGTTGAAAATGTATCTAATTTGATGCTGCTGTATTATCACAAACGGGACGAAGACTGCCTTAATGATCAAAATTTGACGTTGGACTAAAAATTATGAAATTTTCACTTTCATAATGAGTCTGACACTTGATCAAATATTGTCACGATAATTCGTAATAGAGCGTATTGCCATTTTCCTTGTAGTTGTTTACAGTTATATTTTTAATTTGAAAAAGACTGATTTGTACAGTCGTTTTGTATCGGCAGAATAAACAGAACTGGTGTTTGGTGGTGAGATAGGTGGGTGCAATGCCTCCTCTTGATCTTTTAAATGAAGCATCAAATTGAAAACATCAGAGGAAAATCGCCAATAATGTTCAAATCATTCATGACTTTATTAAAAAAAAAAAACATTTATAAAAAGCAATCATTTGCATTTTTTCCAAAATGTTGTTAAAATAAAAATACATAGATGCTTAATTTCATTCATTATACATTCCATTACTCGGCAGGTAAAAGATCTCTCAGGTATTCGTTTGACTTGACAAAATTAAACCCCTAGGCAGTTTCGCATCAAAGAGTGCTCAAGTGTCTCCATCTGGTGGAAACTCGGCGTCAAAATTTCTTGTGCCAGTCACATCCGCGCCTTAATGGTAGTATATGAAAGACTAGATGCCATATCGGTGGTTCGCACTAGATCCGAGAAGGCTAATGCCTCTAACGAAGCCCCATTAGAAAGAAAAAAAATTTCCATAACGGATCCTAAGATAGCTTATTTTACCAATTCGTTGCAAAAAAATAATAACGATAAAATAAACGGCAATACGCCTTTTTTTTTAAATGATTGCAGCAAATGAAGTCTCCGTCCCTCAAAGAGTTAATAGTTTGTTCCAGCTTTTAAATGATGGTTAGAAATGATAATTAGAAAACGGATAAAATTAGAAATTTCATTCAATTTTGTATTATCAAAAGAATGTTATAAACGTAAATAAATAAAGAACTAGTTCAAGCTTTTTAAATGAAACCTTGCTAATATTTTCGTCGAGAGGGTGGTTGAATTTTGCCAGAAATCTTCTTCAAACCGGACAGGGTGGCGGAATTACGTTATATAGCATTCATCAGTTATACATTTGATTCGATAGATATAGATTTCTTTATTTTTTCAAATAAAATGACTTGTACATATTGTAACGGATTCGGTGCGACTTCCACTTTCTTGAAATGAAGACACAGTTCTTGATAAAAACACAGGAGCTTTATTTACACTATGTACAGGAGAAATCGTTAACAACTGCTAAATTATTCATCAGCAATTAAGCAGTTATCACACAACACCGTAAACTCAACGTTTACACACGTATTTACTTCCAAATACGAAAACAACACAGCGAAATGCCTCGCTATAAACAGAGCAAATACGCTCTCAGTTCGAAATCTCAATCGAAACTCCACTTGTTATCACGCAGGACGCTTTTATAAACATCGAAGAAGTTTCCACAACATTCTTACTGCTTCTCGAAATGCGTAGACCGTTATCAAATTTTATCAATGAAAAGAAAGGGAAATAGGGGGTCGCATACTTCAGCCGAATGAAAAGGGGTTGTATATTCATTACGAGAAACTATTTACAGGTTACGTTACTACAATAATTATTATTTACAGAATTTGTAACAATATTTTGTTGAAATATTTTACAAAGCTTTAATTATTTTATGAAATTATCACTTTCATTTTGCAAGTGATCCCTAGAACAGTTTTCGTTTTCCGATTTTCTTTCATTGTGAACTTTTTATTAATAGGAGTTAGATCATTCATTTTCAAAGCATCAGAACGAAGGAAGCTTATGTATTGGAATTTTTCTATCCATATTTGGAAACTTTTAGTATGGGATAACTTTTAGTTTAATGTTAATTTTATAAACTGACAATTTCTTTGCCACTTAATATAAAATTTTTGTTAACTAATTTTAACTAATTGCTTTATCAATTTCAATTATTTAATTAATTTTAGCGAATTATCATATTTTGATAATTAGTTTTAATTGGCTTTATTTTTTTTAACGAAAATATGAGCAACTAATTCTGTTTTAGCATGCCTCCTCTTTTGAAGTTTGTGCAACCTTAGACACCCCCCCCCCCTCCTTAACAAAGTTCTAGTTACGTGCCTGCTCACCAACCCCCGAAGATTGCTTCGCAATCTTATTTGATTCACAAAGATTTAAATCGTTAATTAAAAAGAAGCAGATTAAAAACGCATTATGAGCTCCCTTTGGATAGAAAAACATCCCTTCCCTGGGTTTTAAAATAATTTGTACCGACTTGCAGAGCGATAAGGGATAAGAGGCTTCTGAGCATTGCAAAACTGCAGTTGTGTACGTTTGAAAAGTTGCTTTCATATTCGTGGTCACTAGTAATATATTTTACTCTTTAGCTCGGGGCTTGAATTGAGTTGAGCCTAAGATTTTCCGTTTAAAATCGAGACTCTTAAAATTTGCGAATAAGAAAGAATAAACAAACGAATCGAAAAGACGTGACTATAGCAACGCCAAATAAAACATCAATTTAATTTGAATGAAAATGAGATTTTTCGAACTTCATTAAAACTGCTTGTAACTTTTTTTTTTCTTTGGAGATAGAAGCTAAGTTTTTCGACCATAGGTCGAGTAAGATCTGGAGTAAAGAAAGGCGATCTTTCCAGTGGTGTCAAAAAGAAAACTGTAGGACAATCCCTTCACTTTTTACTGGCAGATTTAATGAAGAAAGTAGTGCCTAAATTTTAGCTAAGCCTAAAATAATTCGAGCTAAAAACGCAAATAACTCCCGCCGTATTTAAATTAGAGCATTGAAACAAATTACGTAGAACGCGGAATATTCTACCCATTCCAACCAACGACATATAATATTAATATGAGCAAGTAGTTTTTCTCCCCTTTAATAGGCAATTTGTGCGAAATTTGAGCTTAAAAAATTAATTCGAATTTTAAAAAATAGAACCCCAGGTACACAACCCCGGGGCTCGAAGTAATTTTGTACAAAATTTCAAGGCTGTAGGTGCTATGGGCTCTCCTGGATGCAGGTCCGTCACAGACTTCCTTCCAGAATTTCTTTGAAAACTTACTTTTATTTACGATAAAGAGGTTATTTTAAACTCATTTTTGATAGAATTTTCTTCAACCATTCGGAACCATAATAAGTACTTCTGTACTGAAAAATAAAGGTTAGCCAAGATTTTTCCTATAGGCAAGAGCGGACTGCGTCCCCCAACCTTAACTCCTGAAGGGCGCACAGGTTCGAAGGCAATAAAGAAAATAATAAAAATAAAACGAAGTCGCACAAGTGTGAGGCCAAAAAAACCCCTAAAGAACACAAGTTCGAGGTCGGAAAAAACAAATTAAAAAAAAAAAACGCGCACAGGAACGCGGGCCAGTCTACCTTTCCTATGGAGGTCCCTATGACCTCCCAAAAAATTGGTCTTTTACAAGTTACACCGACACAGGGGCGGCAAATAGGGGGGTCAAGAGGGGGCGGTCGCACCCCCAAATTTTTTGAGAGGGAAGATAAACAATGAGTAAATTCAATTTACGTAAATCGCAAACCAATGTTCATGAAAAAAGAATCTTGCTGGTTCTCCGTAATGATTGATGAAACTTGACACATTTCCAAACATGAGCAAGTGTTTTCCGTTTTTTGAATGAGTTATAAAATCGGCCTTTTCAGAACACTTTTATTACAGGAATTTTCAGACCAGAAAAAACGGATGAAGAATCATGGTTATTTAACTAAAGATGTAATTTCCTCATATGAGCTAAATATTTCATTCTTGTGTGCTCTGTGTAACTATTGTTATGAGGCCCGTGCAGTGATGTGGCTCCATGATTTTCACAAGAAAACGCGTTGGTATTTTTTACATTCATTGTTACACTCATATTTTAAGTGTATCTATTTAATGAGTGTTCACCACTATTTTCTTTTTCCAGAAGCACATTTCAGCTACTCAATGCATAGTATGATTTTATATATGCTCCTTAAAAATACGTACTTTTTCTTGAAAAAAATATCTCACATCAACAAATATCTTTCCTGGGGGCTCTTTAACTATGCACGCTTGGAGTGACACAAGAGGGTCTTCAAGAGACATCACAAGATGTTAAACCATCAAGACCCTTCTCGATAATTTCAAAGCAGTGATTTTGGAAAACGACTCTTTCAATAATGAAAAAGCTACTGTCCTTTAACACGTCTTCGTTTGATTGCTTATTCGCTTTGTTTGTATTGTGGAGAGTTTTTGAACAATGCCTTACTCTATCAAAACATCTTCAATCAGCTAACCTTATTTTTTGGACTCTTCAAGCTTTAGTTCAAGCTACAGTAGGAACTATTAATAAATTTCACGTAGATGTATATTTCAATCAAGTGTGGATCATTTCAAAAAAATTCTTACTCTAAGATAATTTTAAAAAAGCACAAAGAATATTCAAATGACTTTAGAAGAGGTGAACAAAATGCATATGATGATGTAAAATCAAACATTGATTTAACATACTGTATAAATTGAAAAGCGATAGCTTTGTGCAAGGTAAATTGGATAAAAATGGAACAACGTTTTTTATCCAACTGTATAAATAATAGAATCAGTTTCTAATGAAATTAGTACAAGATTTGATGATGAATATTTTCCTGTATTGTTGGCCCTCTATTATCTGGATTGGATATTGAAAACAAAAAATTAAATGTTTTAATTATGAGTAAAATTTATAGTATGAGGCAAAAGAATTTGTTTAGGGACTAGACTGTTCAATGATCAAAAAGAAGATCATAGCAATTTTTAAAGTTATGTGTTTTGTTCTATACTGAGGTAATTCAGATTTAAGAAACTCGACCCCCCAAATGAAATGCTGAAATGCCGCCCCTGCACCGACATAAAACTTTCTCTGCCCTTA
Source organism: Uloborus diversus (assembly GCF_026930045.1). NCBI lineage: Eukaryota > Metazoa > Arthropoda > Arachnida > Araneae > Uloboridae > Uloborus > Uloborus diversus. The sequence goes on along the minus strand of NC_072737.1, from coordinate 170,464,629 downwards.
CACGACATATCAAAAGGTAAGATTTGAAACTGAAAAACAGGGGGGAAAGAAATTTCGTGTCGGCGAAACTGGGGGAGGGAGGGGGCACCAAAGGAAAAAAAAAACTCCTTATTTGGCAAATTTAGAGCAACTAGTTCAATACTTCAAACTTCAGCAAAGCAAAACTTAGAAAATTATTTTAATTTGCTTAATTTTGCTTTTTATTTATTTATTTTTTTAATTTAGCAAATTATTTCAATACTTCAAACTGTTAGCTTTTTTTTCACTTGTTCTGTCATCCATTGGTTGGACAAGCTTTTTAATCTTTGCTATAAACAAAGTTGCATAACAGTAGCTTTGAATTGTAAACCAATTAATTTCGAGACTTCGGGGTCCTAATTTCTGATTTGGCTGACATGGCATCCCGTCGGCCTTGGATCGAAAAACTAAAAAAATCACTCCCACTTGTAAGTGCATGCAAAAGCATCATTTTTTCAAAATCAGTGAACAATTAACAACTCTAAAATAAGGGGTCTGATTTAAATTAAATGACAATTTTTGCAAAGAAAGCGTTTTGAAAGTTTCTTCGCAAGTTCAATAAACAAAATAGTGCTGCCATCTAGTGTGTAAAGAGCTAACCCTAAGGCTTGTCATTTCAAAAACAAAATAAAGTGAATAAAAGGTTTAAATTTATCACCGTAAAAAATAGAAAATACTTGAGAAAAAAAAAAACAATGGAATTATTCCGTTGGGGGAAAAAAGAATTGTATTTTTAGAAGAAAAATTAAATCAAGGATAAAACTATTCTTTCTATGAAATGAAAATCACCTAAGGATTTATTTCTTTAGAGTTGATTTTATTTTCCGCAAAAATTGGTAGTTACTACGATGTATTAATTTAATAATTAATCAAGCTGAATTAAATTACTAAAATAAAAACAAAATAATATTTTTAATGTTGCATGTGTATTGAAGTAACTAACATTAAAAAAAAGTACCTGAAATACTAACAGGATGGAGAGGAGATTCAAGTTTCTAACAATGAAAATAAAAATAACAATTATCATAGCATAAAATATCTAGCGATGATATGGAGATAACCTGATGCACCTTCATTCCAGGCATTACTTTTCTAAAAGAGATTTCTGGATACAGTAGACATTTCAGATTTCACTATGCATTGTTTAAGATTTGACATTGTTATTCTATTTTACATGGATGAGTTCTGATTTTACGTGGAAACGGCACTGCAAACAGAGAAAATATTCCCCTCCTTCAAACCCCGGAGATTGCTGACAACAGCATGCGAAGGAACAGTGTTTTGGCATGTTAATAAGTAAGATTGAGTCACTGAAGACATTTTTGTTTTACCTATAACCTCTTAAAAGGTTGACTACCGGAACCTAAGTTATTAGACTCATACAAGTCAGAGCTCACTGAAAAAGAGCTTTTAGAAGAGACAAAGTAGGATGACGTCGACAAGGATACTGACATTGATGACACCCAATTAAGCACATTCCCATTAAAAGTTTTGAGACATTCCTTGAAAAAGGTAAATGATCTTTTTAATTTGCTAGTGAAGGGATATCCCGTTATGAAAATGATGCGAGAAATGAAGGATACCTCAATGCAATAAAGAAAAAATTTGAATTTTGACCTCTTGAATTCAAATTATGTTTTTCGCAATCACGAGTGTGTGTGTATGTTGGCTTATGTGTGTGTGGGGGGGGGGGGGGGGAATAGTGTTTGTGTGTAGGGGGGTATGTGTATGTGTGTGTAGGCATGTGTGTTTGTGTCTGTGTGCAGGTATGAGTGTGTGGGTAGTTGTGTGTATGAGGGGAATGTGTAGGTGTGTGTGTATGTGTAGGTGTCTGTATGTAATGTGTTTGTGTGTATGTGTAGGTGTCTGTATGTAATGTGTTTGTGTGTATGTGTATGTACACTCGTGTGTGTAGGATATTTTGACGCAACCTACAGACTGTTTTCGCTAGAGGAGCAGCATCGTGAGGCGGCTGGTCGATGGTGATGTTGTAGAGGGGGCTGGAGGGAAATAAAATCATAGGAAATGAAAACAAATAAAAGCAATAAGCAATCGTGATTGCTCAAAAAAAAAAAATGCAGTGAAAAATAATTAAAGACTACCAACAGACTCATAACCTGCTATTTTTATAAACAGTAAGTGTACATATTTTCACTATGCTGTTGGGCATATATATTGAAATAATCGCACATTTAGTTTATTATGCATTTATCTACCATTACAATAAAGTATTTTTATCTCTGGAATCTAACCCCTATTTTAACATTATTATCAAGTCTTAATTTTCGCAGTATTTTCATGGAACGTAAGTATAATTAAATAGCTATTTATTTTAAGTTTTAAAAAGAAAAAATAAATCATTCCAAAAGCAAAATAATTTACTTTAGCCAATAAGAAAGTTTGGTTAGAAATTAGTACAATTTGGTTTTTGTTTACCTGAAATTTTGCACAAATTAATAATTAGTTTTTTCCCCTTATACAAATACAAATGTGACGACCAGCAACAGGCTCTGGGCCACCACCACCGAGATTCTACTCAAGGCCAAACAGCGGGAGGAAGATGGCTCCCCAAGAAGACCTATGCGACTGGATGCAGCTTGATGCAAATACCGATATTTTATGCAATTTTCTTTCTTAATCCATCGTTTAAAATAGTTTCCTTTTGTCAGCGAAATGCTTATTTTGATGCTCGCGATGCGCATTTCTTTTCGGTGAAAACAAAATAATTCCTATTGCAATTATTGAATGAGTATGAATACATTCCTGAAAAATTTATGGAAAGTATTTCTGTTTGTCTTCAGCATTCAGTATGATTAACTCTACAATACATTATCAACAATAATATTTTTTTCAGCGTGGGATAATTTAATAGTCGTGTTTAATGTTCACAAAAAAAAAAAAAAAAAAAAAAAAGCAAAGATCCATTTCACGGAACTCATTTATTCCCTTTTGACACATCAAAATATCACTAAAATAAAATCCTTTTCACTATCTCAATAAATAAATGCACAAATAAATGTAAAGAAACCAATAAATTATTCAAAATATGTTTTACATTTAAAAAAGAAATTTTATAACATAATTAGACTTTAATAAGTTAAGATTCATTGCTTGTGCATCTGTGGCTGATTTTTTTTATTTAACAGCGCAAATTTTGATAGTCCATTAGTTTAGATCAAAAAGGATCAACACCAGTAAAAATCTAGAGATTTTTCTGACTAATACTTAAGTGGGAATAAAAAATAAAAAATATGCTGAGAAAACTAAAGAAAAAGCACCTTTTTAGCTATTTTCATTTCATGGCAGTAGCTATTTTTTAATAATAGGTATAAGTTGACTGCTTCTGCTTTTAAGACAAAGCATGATTAAACTATAATTCTAGGAAGCAGAAGAACCCACTATTTCCTAAAACTAATTTCCATACTTTTCAGCAGAATTTTTTTTTTTTTTTTATTTGGCAGTTTTCTATGTTTATCAGCTTACAGTCAACATAATTTCTGAAATGAATTCGATTGTTCATTTAGAATGAAGAGGGGCAAAAAACTTTGATAAGAAAGCAATCTGAACTATTGAATCAATTCGGCTAACTCATATTGGGATAAGACTTGAATAATAAATTCTAAGATTTATTAATACATTATTCTGTTTAGGTAAGATGTGATGCTTTATGATATGCTTAAAGATAAGGTTTTCATCATCCTGTAAATTTGTTGTGTAAAATAGTATGTTCGACCAATTATTTTTCTTAGCTATATTAATCATGATGTATAAGAAAAACTGCAATTTTTTTTTTCTTGTTCTGAAGTAATTTTGAAGTAAAAACAATATTGCCATGTCTGAAAATCTGTTACTCACACAGGAAGAGATATGTATGTAATTTTGCTAGTTGAATTAAAATTATGTAATGCAGTAAAATTCAATTTAGAGTAACAGATTTAAAAAATGCAAAATTAATTTATGTAAAATCTACTCATTTCAATCAATGACTTTGTTAACTTGATTCAAATCAATTGATTTAAAAAATAATCACTTGATTTAAATCATGATTTTAATCACAATTTAAATAAAGCTGATTTAAATCAATGAACCCCTGCTTATAACATTAAGCATTTCAAAATTAAATCTGTCAACTAGTTTACTTTAATAATGTTTGGAACTTGCGTTCATTCAACAGCGTGCAACAATCGTGCCAGACAGTTTTCCCCCAGAACATAAACTTAAGTAATTCTTATGATCATGTATTTAAGAATTTTGAATAATTTCCATGACCTATCCTTTTCCATATAAAAAGCCCTTACATATATCTATCTCTATAAAATGTTTCATTTGATTCCACTCACTTTAACTTTTTCTGATTTTTATAAACTCAAAATATATGTTTCTATGAAAGTGACTCATTTATATTTTTAGGTTCTTAAAAAACCCCTCAATTTAAAGTACAGAATTTGCTGCCCTCTTAGCATTTAGTAGGAAACTATTGCAACATCGGTAGTGGGTACTTCCAAAAAACTAAAACATTAGATAATTTAGAATTAATAAAAAATTTTATTCTTTATTTAAACTTTTATAATGATTGTAAAAGTGTTTATTTTTTGACACGGAGTTTTGACTTTATAGTTAATCATGGTTAAAATTAAAACTGTCAAAAGCTTGTCCACCAGGGTTTTTTCCATATTAACAAATTAAAGTAGAAAATTTAAACATTTTAATAATAATATAAATGATTACATATTGTTAAATTATTGTTTTGAATTAAGAATTTAAATTCATTTTCAACAGATATTTGTTGTGACGAAGAAAATAATTTAAAAAAATGATTACATAAAATACGGAATTAAACAAAAATTTAATTTTCATGAAACGTATTTTAAATATTTCTGTCTCATTGAATGTGAAAAATACTTTATAATTAGGATACAACCACACAAAGAAACAAAAACACTCACGAATAAAATAGGCATAAGGTATACTGAACCTAATATATTACCAATGACTGTAATAGGGGAGGGGGGAGTGGAATAATGATTTACTTCTTGGTTATTCACGTAACTGTATATGGTTTGTGAATATTCAGCTTTTTAAAAACTGCTACAAAAATTAATTTTGCTAAAAGTAATTATTGTTATTTGTTATTCAAATTATTGACATTTGTTAGTCAATGTACCAGTCTTATTTTTGAGAAACAACAACAGAATTAATTTGTGCACATTTGTTTTTAATGAGGAAAAAAAATTAAAGAACTCACCCGAGATGACTTAGTTGGTGCAAAATCCTTGCGTGGAATGGATTTAATCCATCTTTTGCACATTTCTACATCGGCCGAGAATTTAAAACGGTGCTATCGTAATTGCACTGAAATCCAGGCACACAGCATCTGAACGGCATGATTGATAAACACTTATACACAATAACAAACGAAATAACTATAATAAGCGAAACTTAACCACTAAACAAATAAAATATGAGAATCAACAAAAACAATTCACACAATAAAATTTTAATCCAAGAGTAAATGGCGGGGACAAAGCATAGCGACCGTTACTTTCAGCAAATTCAACGGTGTGAAAGATTGAAAACACTCCTCCAGAAGGTTTGGGGAAAGCACAAACAGGTCTTCTTCGCGTGACTCATATACTTCCCTTTGGAGAGCTTGTTTGGCCTTGAGGAGTATCTCGGTGGTGGTGTCTGGGCCCAGCTAGGCTGGTCCTAGTCAATTAATTAGTCCCCAACAGAGTTGGCAAAAACCCGGGTTTTTTTTAAAAGCTCATGGACCCAGGATTTTTTTAAATAAAACCCAACTAAAGTTGGGTTTTTTAAAAGAAATGTGGGATTTTTTTGTCTTTTTTTAGGGAAAATGTGGGGTACTTGTAGCATATTGTAGCGTAAGTATATGGACAAAGTGCAAAAATTAGCTTCGGGTAAAAAGCTGGAAAACTAGTTAAAATTCAGAGTTTTCTGAAAAAAAGTATAAAAGACGAAAAAACCCAAGAATGTTAAAGTTTCAGATTTTTTCATTTTCATTATTACCAACAATTAAGGCAAAGTTACTTCTCGAGTGATGAAATCTATTGCTCGTTTTTAATTACTATATTTTTTTTTGCATTTTACTTTATAGTGTTTCATTATGTTATGCAAAGCTACTGTAGAACCTCAATTAGTTTAAATCCCTTTTTACTGAATTCCAGCTTAATCAAGACATTTCTTTGAATTTTATGTTGCCTGTTTTTCTATTTCTGTGTACAGGGTAAGAAATATTAAACTTTTTTGTAAAATAATGAAAATACTGTACCTGTTCTGTTTTTTGTCGACCGTTTGAAAAATATTTTTATTTCTAAAAAATTTACCTTGTGTTTATTTGAGATTTGCGACGTGTTGGTTAGCAGAAAATAATTTACATGAAATCCTTTGAACTAACTTAGTTTCCTCTGTACAATCTACAAATATTGAGAAAATCAGACGTGACAGGACTTGGTCAAGATAATTTGAGTTATTTATTGACCAGTTAAAGAAAAAAGTTAAATACATTTATTTAAAATCTTTGAAGTATATTTTTAATGTCGTTAAGAAATACTATTAAAGCTCAAAATTCATTTTTTATGTTCATTGTCTGTGGTGAAGAACAAATAAAAAAGAAGTTTAAATTGTGAAAGTATTTAAATTGATTAATTTTTTTAAAAACTTCTCACAAAATTTTAAAAAACTCAAAGTGGGCTAAATAATGGGTTTTTTTAAATGGGATTTTTCAAAAAAAAAAAAAAACCCCATTGGGTCCAATTCGGCCAACCCTGTTCCCCAATGAAGATAAATGGCCCTCTTAAAGCTATCCACTCCCTTGCTCATTACCACCTCTTCCGGTAAGCTATTCCAAGTGCCCACGACCCTGCTAAAGTAGTAGTTTTTCCTAATTTCCAAGTTAGCCTGATATTTAAATAGCTTAAAACAATGACCCCTTGTCCTGCTTTCCCCGCAAAAATTTAATCCTTTTACATCTTTCATTTTGATAAATTTAAATAACTGAATCATGTCCCCTCTGACTCTCCTTTGCCCCAGGCTATACATGTTAAGCCTGGTATCATAATCTAAATCTGAGAGTCCCCTTACTAGTTTAGTTACCCTTCTTTGAACCCTTTCCAATACAAAAATATCTTTCTTCAGATAAGGCGACCAAAACTGAACAGCGTACTCCAAATGAGGTCTTACTAAACTCCTATATAAAGGCAGGAGAAACTTCTTAGGTTTGTTTGAAATAGATCTACTGATAAACCCAAGCATTTTGTTGGCTTTGTTACAAGCAATACTGCACTGTTGACTAAAACTTGAAGTCCCGGTTTATTAAGATACCCAGATCCATAACATTTTCTGCCTGTTTTATGACTGAACCCTGTAAACGATATCTCATACGCTTATTTCCATGACCTAAGTGTAGCGCTTGACATTTCCCTACATTAACTGCCATACCCCATTTATCTGCCCACTTAGTAATATGATCTAAATCCTCTTGAAGCTGTTTTACTTGTTCTTCATTTTCGACAATCCCCATAACTTTTACATCATCAGCAAAACAATTCATGCTTCCAGAAATATTTCAATTTCATTGATGTCATTCATAAATATAATAAACAAAAGAGGCCCTAAAACTGATCCCTGAGGAACCCCACTCCAATTAGAATGATTTCCTCTCACAACTACTCTTTGCTTCCTACCAGTGAGCGAATTTCTAACTCAAAGTAAAGTTTTTCCTCCTATTCCTATGTCAGCTAACTTGCTGAGAAGAGCAACATACGGTACCTTGTCAAAAGCTTTTTGAAAATCCATATAAACAACATCCACACATTTTTTGCTATCTAAAGCTGAGGTAACCTTGTCGTAGAAATGTAATAAATTAGTAGTACAGGATTTACCTTTCCTGAATCCATACTGCAAACTAGTCAACAGACTATTAGTCTCTAAGAACTTCATGATCGATTATTATATACGATTTGAAAAATGATAATCATGGTAACAGGATATGTGATAAATAAAGAATCTTGTAGAAACCTTAATGTTCCAGCACTATAATGAATCATGATCAAACTTCGATTACTATTAGTTTAAAAGGCGTATTTTTAAACAATATTTAATACTTCATACAATGTATAAAACTTAAACAATCAAACTACTGCAAAATTTAACATCCAAGTCTTTTCTTTGTATCATTATTAATCATCATTTTAATAATTTGTCGAATGGTGATAATTTTTTTCATCTGCATACTTATTTAAAAAATAGCAGTTAATTGACTTTAGATATTTATAAACATTTACTTTTAAAAGTTTTTCTGGTACTATATTTAAATGAGTTTTTTATAGTAAGGTTGCTTAAGATTTGAGAAAAATTGAAAAGCAGCAAATTTAGCATCCGAGGGCTTTCTCTCACATTAAAATTACTTAGCATGTAATAATATTTAGTTGCACTGTGGTACCTAAACCATAATTTTTATTTATAGTTCAATGAAACAACATAAAAAATAACATTGGACTATAAATTTATAGTCCAATAGAGTCCAACAACAATTGATCTCCCAAAAACAAATTGTTGAGTATCGAAATTGATTTACTAGTCTGTAGTCGAACATTAAAGTATTCAGCTGAATCAAATATATTCAGTTTCTCTGCCAAAAAGACAGTTACAACAAATATCAACTGAATATTCGCCACATCTCTAATAGAAACTTATATCTGGTTTTCTAATTAATTTAGAAATTTGAAACTAACTTAATATGATGCAGAAAAAAATCTCTTTTAAATGACATGAGAATGTTAATCGGTGTTTGAAATTTTTCATGACTTCAATAGGCAACTTATGTAAAATTTTAGTTTAAAAAATTTAATTACAAAAAAAACTAACTCAAATTTTTAAAAAATTGTTCTAAGGTGCAAACACCTGAAGCTCGAAGTAATTTTGTACCAAATTTCAAGGGTGGAGGAGCTATGGGGTCTCCTGGGCCCTGACCCACCACAACTGGAATTTCAATTTCTATCAAGTTACTTTTTTTAAAATATCTTATGTAATTAAAAACTGAGCGTATGTACCTATGTATGGGATGAATAAAAATGTGTCCTAGTTACTTCTCCTGAAGGCCAGTGAACTGACCATCGAACCAGGTAACAATAGATTTATAATTTTCCCGCCTTTATGTTTGGCTATTGAACATAACTCTCCAATAATAATTAGTGGAGACATCAATTAAAAATTATTAAATATAAAACTTGGATTTTGACATAAAATCCCTAATTTTTGAAGACTTTCCTTCATTCAAATTATTATTTAGTACTTCAACTCAACTTTCCGTAACAATGCTTTTATTAACATTTGTACGGTGAAGAAAATAATTGAAAAGAAAGATCTACTGTCATTATTTCTCGAATATGAAGAAATAAAATTTTGCTTTTGTTTTGAGGCTTTTCCTGTAATCGGGGATTTAAAGTGTTTCCTTTCTGGTTATTTTTCTGCAATCTGCCTCAAAATTTCACTGATTTTTAAAATTCTTTTTTTGTTCATGCCTGTTTGTTGAAAGTCTTGTGTCGCTTGACATAACTTTCATTTTAAAAAGCAGTTTCTTATTTTGAGTTTAGCTGCAGATAAGAATTAAGTGCTTAGCAGGCCAGCATACCTCTTATTTTAATTTCGCTAGAGAGTAGGCCCCTTGATTCAAAACTTTTCTACGAGTGGGAAAGGAATAAGGCACATTAATACACGTTGCTTAAAAAACAATACACACAAAACTGTACATTTACATCATGAGAGTAAAATCCTGGGAGGGGGGGATTGATCACACAAATGACATCCCTATGATGTACAGGACTTTTTAATAAAATAATTTTGAAAAAAAAAAAAAAAAGAGCCAACTTCAAAATTCCTCTAAAAAGAGAAAAATAATTTTATTATTTGAACACCATCGATATTACTTTTAAACATAATTTTCAAAGTTGGCTCAAAAACAGAAAGCTAAATCATGTGTATAACCATATTTCGTTCATCGTTTTTAAGAAAATCATCCTAAATTAGCAGCGATTCTATATTAGCTACCAGTTTGTTTTGCACTCTTGGCTTCCTTAAGAGGTTTTCCCATCTCCAGCTCAGTCACTTTCCTATGCCGGGCTGTTGAGTGCTAATAAGCACGAAACTGCAGTCCTCGGCTGGAAATGACTGAGCTGGCGGTGTATTTCACGTATGTACTATACCGTTACTCAAATATGCTGTCACCAATGCATAATGTATGCAGTGGCATTGAAGAAATTGAGTCAGGTTAAATTTATAGTTGTACTAGTTGTTACAATTGAATTATAGTTACCAATGATTTTATCTATAGTTTTTGCGCCAATGTCTAAAATTACGTTTAAAAGTACTATTGATAGTGTTCAAAGAATAAAATTTTTTTTTACTTTTTAGAGCAATTTTGAAGTCGGTATTTTTTTTTTTTTTTTTCAAAATTATTTTATTTCATTCTTTTTAGTGCAAATGTATTTCAGAAATAATATGAAGTTACATCCTGAAACTTCACCTTATTTTTTCATAAAAATGCTCCAGACTAAAATATATATAAACACAGGGCCGGATTTAGGGGAGGGCAGGGGGGCCTGCCCCGGGGCCTCCACAACAAAGGGGCCCCCACAATAAAATTTTTACAAAATATCCTAACTTTCACGGGTCGAAAATATCGGATATTTACATATATATCAAAATATTCGGATACATATCAAAGTATCGGATATTTTCGAAAATATGATGATCTTTTCGAACCCTGATTAGGGGCCTCCACTCCTTCGTTGCCCCGGGGCCTCCACACTTCCAAATCCAGCCCTGTATAAACACGCCTTAAACTTTAAGTGAATGACACTAAAAATTTGTCCTTGCTCCTCTCTGGGATTCATTTGTATTCTAATTTAATTATAACCATTTTAATATAAATGGTTTCCTAAACTAATTTATACTTCACAACCACAACATACAAGTTGCTTGTGACGCAATCCCACATCTCCTTACTTAGCCTCAATATCTATTATTGGCATAGGTGATTTTCCTCGCTTCCAGGTAAAGTTTGCCGCCACTATAGAGCGAGCAATAACGGGGAATAAACTTGATGCATGCTTCAGAGAAGCCTTCATTCAACATTCTCATAACAATCACTCTTAATATTACTGTTATATGGTAATTTTGCAGCAATGGGTTTTTTTATGGGGGGGGGGGGCGGATCTACGAAGCGGAAACTACAAGACCACTCCCTTTCCAAAATCCTAGATGATTCTGAGGGTTTTGTCTCAGGTGGACTGTGTAATTCATGTCACAACTAAACCACTCTATCAAAGACTGTTCAGTAAATGTCCAAAAATGTGAATTATCACTGCCAGGGAAATCTTTACACAAAAATATTCCAAAATACCTCGAGTTTGACCAGTGCTGGGCCTGGGGTAAACAAGGCAGGACCCTTGCTTCGGGTGGCAAATTGAAGTGTATCGATAGAGCCCAAGTGTGGTGCCAAAAGGGTGTCATGATCTCTTTAAGAGATCAAAGAAAGCTTAAAACTCCACTTTTCGTTCTTTTGCCTGTGCAAAATTTCTGAAAGAAAACTCCGATTCCCACATCCTTTCCTAATATCACCATGAATAATTTTAAAAATGCATTTTTATAAAGAATACATTTCTAAAACATTTTTAAAAGAGAGTCACTTTTTTGCGCTATTTCTACCAACTTGGCCCTTTACTCCATAATGTCACCAGTGACTTCAATTTTCAAAAATATTTTGGTAGAAAATCACTGCTCCGTCTTCCAATTACGTCACAAAAAAAAAGCCTAAATTGCGATTTTTGACGGAAGTCTTGGGAGTTTTCTCAAGTACCGTCTTTTTTTCAGACCACCGTCATTTATTGTAAAATCTGTACAGGAGCGGTTTATTTAACAAAAGAAAAAGTGAACATTTGGCGTATTATAGCAATGTTATTGCTAGCATACTTTAAAATTGTTATTTATATAACGATCAAAATTTTTTTTCAGAAAATTTGTTCCATATAAACAAGATTCTACTGTAATTTCAAAAACATTATACATTTCATATACCCTCGATGAAAATAATTTCTAAAAAGGTTTCCCTCCCAAATCCATAGTATGGATCCGAATAGGGAAATTGCATGAAATTGACTTTTTTTACCCATAACTTTTTTCTAATGAACAAATATCGTCAAATAAAGTAATGAGACCTAAGTTGAACCACCCCCTATCCATTAAAAAAGGGAATGATCAAAATCTGTTCACTAGGTGAAACACAGTGAGTGAACAAAAAAAAACATACATACGGTATGAACTGATAACCACCTCCTTTTTGAATTCGGTTAAAAATAAAACTAAGGCATTTACTAATGGTTAAGTTCATAGAAATTCCTAAATAATATAAAAGTCTCCAATATACCTTTTTTTAGACAAAATTATTTCAGTATATTAGTTTAAAGTTAAATCAGCGCTTTAATCTGAAGACTTGAAAATGATAAAAAATGTAAGTTTAATGTAGACTAGTAGAAAGAAAATAACAATGTGTAAGTTTGAATACAATTGTAGCTTAAAGTTTTACAATATATAATAAAACAAGATAGAAACTAGTGGTGGATCACAAATGTCTTTTTTTCCCTATTTTCTTATTTGCTATTTCTGTTCTGCTTCTGTTGACATCTGCAGTCTTTTTGCAGCCACTTGAAATTTAAAAACAAAGTTAGAAACTGAAAATCCCTGTGCATAACCACCCAAAAATTGTTATGCAGATTGTATTATGAAGAAAATAGTACAAAGGCACAATTTAGGTCTCTTCACAGTAAGCTCTTCCAAAAGGAAATAACAATAGAAAAAATTGTGGAAAATATTTCCTGCCAAAATTATTAATCAGAATCTGAACCAATTCCAGACAAATCCGAGCCACTCCTATTTCGAGCTAACTCTTCTTTGTCTGATTCCAGATTATTCTCCTCATTTTCGGACTTTTCATCATCAGAGGAGATGGGTGCTACTTGGGAAGAAATTTCCACTCCCTTCAAGTCCCTGTTTTTAAGATTACCAATCCAGAATGCTTCTTCACATTTATTGATTGCCAACATCACTTTAATTCTAAAGACAAATGCTTCCAAATTTTTCTTTAAGAAAGGCACATGCTTTATAAGCGAGACGTCTTTTAAAACTTTGGAATGGCTACAGACATGCTGTAAGTACCTTGTACTCGATTGTAATGATTTCATCAAGTTCATGACTAATTCTTTATTGGAAACAAACATCTTGTCCATTAAAGGCATGCCATGTTTTAAAAACGCACTCAGGAATTCACGACTGTACTTGAGGCATGTTCCCACATAATACCTTGCTCCGAAAGTTTTGATCAATGTCGTAAGCACACGGAAAATTTTAAAAGAAACTTCCCATTGAGCCATTTTCTTTTTATTGTCACCCTCTTTATTGCTGAAATATTCTTTGCTATACACTGCTAAACTGTGGAACATAATCTTGTAGTAACAGATGAGAGATGATTTAGTTAAAGAATGAAACGCACAGTTTTCTTCTTCAGCATTAACAATTTCTGCAAGGGCTTCTTCACAAAGACAATCCAGAGATTTCAACATTGAAATACTGTTTCTCAAGAAAGTTTCTAAAATTATTTTCAAATTGGCATTAATTTCTGCATTTTTTGCTGATTTATTTTCAATTTCCATCCATTTTTTCTTCAGAAACATTAAAGCGATATCAGAAACTCTTGTCTTAGCTTCAGTGTTATTTGCATAGCACAAAACAGAAGAGAGTAGCTGTACTAAATTTGCTGCACATTCCAACGAGGGTACACTATTAGCAAATAAGCATAGATAGTCGATAAAAAGAGCAACAATTTTTTCCAAAGGGTCACTCTCTCTACATTCCTCCGATCTGATTGCTAATGCGTGAAGTGCCTTCTTTAAAAGAGCGGCATTTTCAACTAAATTCAAATCTTTCCAAGAAACTATCTGTTTTATAGCTTTGAATACGAGGATAAGACACTGTGTAACATGTTGCACAATAACACTGCGCATATACAATGAATCTTCAACACCGTCGGCTTTTTCGAGAATGGTTTTGAAGAAGGACGTGCATTCTTCAGCAAGAGCACCAAGTGCTGGCAGAAGCCCAATACAGAATGTTGATACTTTTATTGGAGTATGTACATCCAGACGAGAGAAGCCAATCTTTTTCTGTGCAGTTTTTAAATGGCAAACCGAATTTGAAAAACAATATTGCAATTTCAGAATCAGATCTTCTAATAAAAAGTTCAGCTCTGTTGGATGTAAAGCAATAGTAGTTATTTTATTACTAGCCAAAATGTCGGACCGTTCTTGAAATGTTATCCCAGCTTTGAAGAGATGGAACACATCAAGGTCCAGTTCCCTGAAGAAAGGCTGCAATTTTTTCAGCATAATTGCATTACTAATATTACCATCTTTAGGTTCAAACTCCTCATCATCAGACTTGAGGGCTTTTGAATTTTCCAAATTAGTATCAGTTGCTTCAACTTGCTCTGTGTCGGCATCAGCTTTTGCTTTCTTTGATTTCCCTTTCTTTGCCGTAGCACTTCTTTTGCTAACTTTTTTTGGCGGTAATTTGAAGCTATTTAACTGTTCATCACAGTCAAAATTTGCCAAAGGAGGAAAATAGTCATTCATTGTCTTTAAACAATCACATATCAAGTTTTCTAACACAATCAAAAGCTGCAAGCGCGACAGCAGGTTATGTTTGATGTCCTCATCTTCTGAAGTCGAAAATGCATTTAAGTTTTCTCTAATCCAGTTGACACAGTAAAATAATGTATGTAATGTGTTTTGTTTTTCCTCCAGCGATAAAGAAGAGAATTTTAAAGATTTCAGATCAGGCAGTACGATTGCACAACCTAAAAGAGCATCGATAGAATCCAGGTTACCATCTTGTAGGTGCCTAAATATTCTTAGAAGTCGAAAAACAGGGGATATTTTAAGTGGTGATGAATTATGTTTCTGTTCCCCCCTCGGACCTTTGACAGAAGAAAACTGCAGCAACGCTTGAAATATTTCATTTTCATTCAACTTCTTGCCTGTTTTTTTATGCTTGGACAAGGAGACATTCCCATTCTGGACATGTCTGTTGGTCATACAATTATGTTCTTCCAAAACTTTGGTGTACAAATCGATGGCAACAGGTTCATCGACATCATCCAGGCCAAATTTTGGACCGACCCCCTCTTTTTTACAATCTTCTATGGAAACATCAATGATGTACTTTTCTTCGAAATCTGCCAGAATGTTCTGTCCAATCCAGTCCAATAATATATCTCCCAATTTTTTTTCTACCATAATATCAGAAAGCTCATCACAAAACAATGCAAAAGCTTCCAATGAGTCCGATGTACTCTCGGCAACCAATTCTAATAATTTAATAGAGTGCTGATAACACGCTTCGGAATCGTAAGCATCCGAAGATATTGAAAGATCCAATTGGGCGCTTTCGTCTTTCTCGGCAGCAGTTTTAGCTGCCATCAAGGCTCCAATCACTCCCATTTTTCGATACTTCATACTTTTATGCGTCAACTGTTTCCTAATGATGATCATCATATCATCAAGCAGTATGTTCCCTTCCCGACCACCCTGATAAGCTAAGATACTCAACATTTCATGGACTTTACGAATTTGATTCAAAGTCAATTTTTCTAGATGGTCCAACAAATTTCTCACAAATAAGGCAAAAGGCACAAGCTTTTGAGTGTGATTCCGAGCTAAAGACAGAAGTGTATTCAAAGCTGCATTTATCTCACTTTCGGATTTGTTGCAAACATGCCCTATTAGATTTCCAATAACTTCTTGTTTGTAAAACGAGTCAAACCAAATAAAACATTTCATATAAACTGAACTTCCAAACAGTGAAACATGTGGTTCAGCAACATGAAGAAAAGTTTCAGCCACTTTTAACAATATAGGAGCATAATTCTGGAGTACTTCATGATGACACCTAAAAGTGACATGCAATAAATCTTCATTAATATCACCAGCTTTGACTTTGTTTTTCAACACATTTTCAACCTTTTTCTCATACCCTTCTACAGAAAACAAAAGGATGATAACGAAAATGTCCAAAGATCGGTGGTTATGAGATCCTCTGACTGATTCTAATTGTTTCATCCAGGAATTACACAGAAATTTTTGAAACTTAAGCGATTGACTAATAACACTCAAAACATAGCTGCAAACATCTTTCATGGAGTCTACGTTTTTAGCGTCTTTTGGTGTAGAAGAGGTGATAGGGTTAAACGTAGAGTTAAAATCTAGGTTCTTATGAAGTTCCTGAACAGTTTCTCTAGCTTCTTCATTAGAGTTTAAGTCTTGTAAAACAAATTTTACAATAACAGGTAAGTTTTCAATCTTAGCAAAAGAAATTATTTTTAAGACATCTTTTCTAATTTCAGATAGCAATTCTACTCCAATATTTAAGTTTGTTAATGTGTCTAAAATAGTTAAATATAATTCATGATTCCTATTTAGGTATTTGCTCAAATGTCTTGCTATTTTAGGGTGATCAAATTCAATTAACACCTCAGGAAGCAATATGATGATGTCACGTTGTATTTCAACTGGAGTAGCTTCTATCACTTCAATCAATTTATCAGTAAATGCTTCACTATTTACTAACTTAATAAGCCACCGAAACTGTGAAACTATTAAACAACCAACACTTTTACCTTCAGAGCGGTCATACAGAGCATTGTTTTCAGAATAAGAAAACTCAACAAGTTTTTCAAGCATAAAGTTTGATATCTTTTCTTGAATAACTTCAATGCCTAAAAGCATATGCGCCAAACTATCTTGGCAAGAACTTCTGGCACTTTCGCAAGAAGGAGAAGTAACAGTTGGCAGGAGACACCACTTTAATCGTAACTCATCATCTAAATGTTTCTCAAAACCAGTAATAAATTTTTGTTTTAAGGTAGAACTTTCTGCAGTCAATTTTTTTGACAATTCTCTTAAGAAAATTGCTTGATCAACATTGATCTCATTAGGTTCATTTTCTTTACCAAGAATAAATCCTGCTTTTTCCAGAAGATTACGGAAGACAAATTCCGGATTTTCACTATTACAGTTCAAAAATGAAGTTTGTTCATTCGATACCGAAACGTTTGAAATTTTCTTTCGACTAGTCCTTTGAGTCATGATGATAAACTGAAAATTAAGGAACGAATGATCTTATAAAGTATCACAGGAATCCAAAAAAAGACGAAGATTAGGTCAACAGAATATCATTAGCTTTCATTAATATTTAAAACTCAGATATCATCGGTTTTCCCGCCAAAACGGACATAAACTCATAAACACAGAAAGTCTGCGTCTATATCTTCTTTCGCTTCTTTCTTCCCTTTATACGCATGCGCGTACAACAATTTCGCCAAAGAAAACTCAAGCAATTTTCCCTAAACTTCTATTTTATGTTAAGCCTTTCATTTTCAGCTTTTGCCCTTTTAAACGAGTAATTTCATGCAAAAAGATTAAAGATCAACACTGAATGATATTAACAACTTACTATTGTTTTTAAAATTGAAACTTGTTCTGTCATTTATTTTCGCTATAATTTTTAAATCCCCAAAATTTGGCAACAGTAGGAAAAAAGGAAGAAAAAGAAGAAGAAGAAGAAGAAAATGCTGTAACCAAGGTAAATAAAAGCACCGTTATGGAAACGGAATGAATTTTGTTCATATTTTAGTCTTGTTTTGTCTTTTTCAGAGTTTTTTCCAGCTTCAAAGTAAGTTTCTCCGAATGAAGAACTTTTTACGGGCTGATTAATTGATTGCGCACAAACTTCTTCAAAGCATTAACGGTTTTATTCAACTGCAATTGTTTTTCCGTGCAGATAAATTCTTTTGATTGCCGATGCATTTTAGACGCGCTCAGTAACCTCAAGATTTTGAGTTGTGAAAATGTTCCTCAACATTTATCCTTTCATCAATTTTCAAAATTTTAAAAGCCACCAATTAAATTAGGCTATCAAGAATCATTTATTATTATTATTATTGTTCCTATCTTTTTTCTACAAAAAGGAAGTGTTGCATTGACGTCAAGTCTTTCAGTAAAATTTCCACATAAAGTTTGATTTATCATCGCTCAATGAGTTCTCTATTGCTTTCAGCACCGCCTTGCGTGCATATGTATATTTTAACGTATTGATCACCAAAATATTGTTCTCACCATTCCCAAGTTCATTTGTTTATTATTTGTTGTGATGTTTGTTTGTATGCAATGTATTTCAGTATTTAGAATCCTTTAAAAAGGAAACTGTCCAATGGAGGAGTAGGGAAGATTTCGATAATTGGGAATCTGGCGATCATTTTCTATTGGCGGCAAATCATTGGCACCAATGCATGCGCGGGGATAATTTTTCCTTTCCGAAACGTAAACAAAGGGAAAAGCATAGGGTTTTATTTACCAAAACTTGAAATGATTTTAAAGGCTCAACAAGATTTATGCAAAAGAAAGAAAACAAGATAATAATGAATTTCAATGTAATCTTAGCCCTTATTATCTATAAAATCATACAACCATTTTCCCAAGACAATTCAACAGGACAACATCTTCACATTTAAACATTTTTTTTTAACGCACCTCCTCCAGAATTTGCGTAAGAGGAAACTTCATTAAAAATGCCACAATAACCACCAAAATCTCCCGAAAAGACAACCGCAGACCATCGAAAAAGGTGTTCTTGGCGGGAGAAATCTAAAACAAGTACACCAAATTTAGCGAGAAATCGTTAGCTACGCAGTACTCAGGCTTACCACTGCATATAAATATTACTATTGTAAGTTTTAAGCATTTCTATAATACATTAATGTTAAAGTATTCATTAACGCTTTTTAGCGTTATTTTCTGGCAGTCTATTTAACATTAGCCTTTGGCATCCAATCACCTGGCGACAGTTAGAAAAGTCATCAAAAATCTCAGTTACCGATTTTTTCCCCCTAATAACTTGGCTACAATCTCTGTGAGAGTTTGAGATTTATGGTAAGCCCGATGATGAAGAAGTAGCAAAAAATCAAGTAAGGTAACCTACTAAAAGAGGGGAAGAAAAAGAATTACCTTCTTATTACATGGTCGACAGAAATAATAGAATCCAAATTTTCTGTTCTTGTCTTTTCTGGCATGCATTTCCTTTCCACAAGAACAAGGAGGACATTCATTAGGGTCAGGGGCAACCCCCATCTCTGTGAAAAAATTCAGGGCTACATTTTCCGATTCTAGCAGTCCGCTCCAAGAAATAATATTAAAGTGCCTTAATTTAGGATGCAAATCGTCTCGGGAACCACTAGCCATCTAGGGCCAAAATTCGGTAATTAAAATAAATTCAGGAAAAATTAAAAATGAACTAAATCAACGACTGTAAAAAAGTAAACTTACAAGTATATCCCAACTTCTGCAAAACGAATAAGAATTGTGTAGGAGTAACTAAGTTAAGAACTTTGAATATTAATGCTGTGAAAATTCAGCTAAAATCAAATTAAAATGATTCTCGCTCAAAACGTAATTTATTTCACGAGTTTAATTACTCGCGACATTTACAAAAATTTAATCAAATCCTTTAGATTAATAGTAGGGAAAAAAATAGGGAAATATTTGGACTCGTGGGGTTACCATAAAGCAACAGATAGGAAGCGGGTTGCCAAAATAAATAAGTATCGCAAAAAATATGGCGACCGCACCAGATTCCCAATTATCGAAATATCCCCGAGGAGTAAACAGGAAGATATACTGGCTGGGGTCAAGTCAGATGCTAACTGCTGAACGCTATGTCATGGTGGTCTAAAACAATTTTCACTCACTACTTCAAATGTTGCACATGTAGGTATTTTGCCCTCAAAATCAGCAAGCTATAGAAGGTTGAAATGCCATATGAGGATCGGTGATATTGGGAAGACATTTTTTCACAAGGTTTTCCATTTTTTCCCAGAATTTTTTCCGTATTAAAATATGGAAGTTTGTCGTGCATTTTTGTGCGATATAAAAAGTTTTTAAATTGTTTTTCTTCATTTTAATCAATTTGAATTTGTCATCTGGGGCGTCATTTAAATGGGGCTCCCATCTCAGCTTTGGGAAATTAATGTATTTACATGAAAGTGGCCATGGTTTTGCTGTTTTTTGGTGTAATTTACAGTGAACTTTTTCCCTTTTCTCCCTGGAGAGAGTTAAAATGATGGGCCTGTGTGGTGGTCAAAATTTGTACTTACTGTGTATAAAATTAAGCTTGACTTAGTCTTACTTAACTTTTGAACATTGTATTACAGTATCCCCTTGGGCGGATTTATGGGGGGCAGAGGGGGCAATCCCAGTTTTGGGAGGACTTCATGTAGTAACAACACATCTTCCAATAGTTAAAAAAATATATTTATTATTATTTTTTCTTTTTTGAATAGTTCAGAAGGGCATGGGTGGATTTATAGGTGGGAGGCATAGGGGCAATGCCCCCCAGTTTTGGGAGGACTTTATATAGTAACAACACATCTTCCAAAATCTTGAAACAAAAAAATCATGACTTTTTCTTCTTTGAATAGTTCAATGAAAATGAAGAGAAAAACCGAATGTCCTTTTCTGATGGGAGAAAAGGGAAAAAAAAATGAACATTAAATATACAAATAGTACAGCTGTCACTGGGGTGCTGAAAATGTGTCTAAATTCACTATTTTGGACTGAAAACCATTTGGGCAAGTATATGAATGAAAATATAGGCTAAAGGAGCTATACATTAAGCTGCAACACTTATAATAATTGACGATTATTTTAACAAATTAGAACCTAAAGCAAAGGGGAAAAACTCCTCCCCCCCACCCCCATTTGCGCTAACAGAACTATCTACTCGTTATGATTTGTGTCCACATTTAAAATATATTTGTGCATAATATTTATGTTCTTAGTAGATTAATTGGCCTTTTGAGAAATTCCATAAAACACAGTTTTTTTCCTTCTCCCCCCTCTCTCTTTTTGAGAGAGAGAAAATAAATACTATTGCAAACTGAATCAATTTCAGTTATCTGAGTGTTTTGATTAAATGAATCTTTTTACTTAGAGGGAGAGTACAATTTTACTTACTTTATAAATACTGTTTAAAAAGTAAGGTAAGTCATAATCATCTAAGTCTAAGTGAATCAGTCCTTGTCATTATAGAAATCTAAATAATTGAGTCATCAGAAGTTTTGGAAAAATTTACTGAAATTTTATAAAAGTCTATAAAAGCCTAACAAAGATTGGTAAAATCGTAAACATCCTTTAACCGTAAAAACTGACGAATTTTCGTAAAAATTACAAAAAAAAAAAAAATCAAGCAAAAATTTGCAGGTAAGAGTGAATTACAAATGGGACCGAAATTGCCTATAAGATTAACGAGCTATTGCTTAGGGCCCCTACTTTGAAGTGGGTCCCTAACTCCCAAAAGAATTCATGATTCGTTCCTTAAAAAATGGAAATTGCTTGAAAAAACTAATTTCATTTTTAAGTGCTTGAAAACCTTGAATATTTGGAAATGTGTAGCTACAAACCTTAAATTTTAAAATTTCTAACAAATGGTAGAGGGGGGAGGAATGCCAAAATATGTCAAATTCAGCTCCTTGCCACATCCTGTATTAAAAATGTAAACATCATAGTCCTCACGTTGGTAACATATTATTTCAAATAAATTTTTGTGACTCACATATTTCATATCTTGCTATTTATTCAATCCCGAATGCAGTATTTTGGAAATTCTTTTGTATTAATTGCTTTTATCTTACTTCTTCTGCATATTGTCTATCTGTTTAGAATGGAAAAAAATACACACTACTTCTATTTCTATTCGTTTTCTGCCCCACTTGCAACTGAAGAAAAGTTGTTGTCATAAGAAATCTATGGTTTCTTTTTTCTTTTAAATTTAAAATAGCTATTTCTCACAAAGTTAGAACAGGACTGTAAAAATTTACAATCAGGTACTAAAATATCAGAGAGTGGAAAGTACAAATGAAGTGCATTAAATAATTTTACTTATTCTAGAGTCCTTGAAAATAGATAAGTCTTTGAAAATCCTAAGCAAAATGGGCTCCAATTACTTCTACTGCATATTATTAATCTGCTTAGCCAGGAGAAAAAATGTTACACTACTTCTATTCCTTTTTGTTTTCTGCACTACTTATAATTAAAAAAAGGTTGTTGTAATGAGAAATCTATAGTTTATTTTTTCTATCAAACTTAAAATGGCTGTTTCTTACAAAGTTTGAACAATACTGTGCAACTGTGTAATCTATTTATCAATTTCTATGTCTATCCAGTTAACCTTTATAAGGCTTCAAAATGCAGAATTTTATATCCATTTTACAAAATTTTCTCCGGGGGAGAAGCCCCTGGCCCCCTAAAATTGGAGATATTCTATTTCCCACTTAAAAGGGATCCCTGCTTCACTCTCTTGATACCAACTCCCTCTCTTAAGGTCAATTCAAAAAGGACAGCATGAAAACACACATTAATGAAAACGACACACAAAAAAGTAAAGCATGGACTTATGCAGCACAGGAAACAGACAAAAACATTTGAGTGGGGGCAATAAAAATGTTGCTAAAAAAAAAGTCCTGCCCCCCCCCCCCCCCCAGGAACTCAGTCCTAAATCCGCCTATGCCTTGATATATTGTGCTTCTCAGGATACAACAAAAAAGCGCAATATATTCGAAAACAAGATGTATCTTTCAGTAAGTTACTGCCCTATAGCCAGGGCTAAGGCAGAAATACATGAAATACACCGCCAGCTCGGTCAATTCCGGCCGAGGACTGCAGTTTTGTGCTTATTAGCACTCATCAGCCCGGCATAGGAAAGTGACTGAGTTGGAGATGGAAAACCTCTTAAGGAAGCCAAGAGTGCCAAACAAACTGGTAGCTAATACAGAATTAGCAATGACCAGAAAAGTGACCGAAGCAATGATTCGGTTCAACTCGAATATTGAATGCAAGGTAGTTGCATTTAGTAAGTAGCTACCAGTTTGTTTGGCACTCTTGGCTTCCTTCAGAGGTTTTCCACCTCCAACTCAGTCACTCCTCTGCTGGGCTGATGAGTGCTAATAAGCACGAAACTGCAGTCCTCGGCCGGAATTGACTGAGCTGGCGGTGTATTTCAAGATATATCTTTGTTCATAAAAAGTAACAACAAAATTCGGGTAAAAATTAATGACAAGTGGTGCTCAAAAATATTAGTTTATTACCATATTATGGACAATTTTCTTAATAAAAACAAAGAAAAATTTGTCTACTATTTTTTCTCTTAAAGTAAGAAAAATAGTTTAGAATATTTTTATTGTTTTATGATTGAATACAAATAGAAAGTTGCAACTGAAACTGCAACAAATTTTGCCTATGTAAAATATTCCAGTTTTGTTCATTGATTGCAAAAATGAGAAAATACTTTTTCTGAGGTTGTGTCATGTGTATAACAGTGTCTATAACAGCATTTCTTTTTTTTAATATAATTTTCGGGAGACAAAGGAAAGGCAGGATATATCCGAATGAGCAGTATAACGAGGGATTAAAGTATTTGCAAAAAATAACAAGGTACTTCCCAATTTAAATAATATTTGAGCATTTAAATATGAATAACCATTCTTTTTCTAGGTGAGAAAACAACTAATGGAACAGTAGCCAGGCCAAAAGGATGGTGCTGCTTTTAACATCAATTAGAAAGTGGCTTTCCCTGTAAACAGCAGTAAATTGTGAGTAAGAAAGCTTTTCATTTTGCTCTCTGCTTAAACTTTGATCACTTGTTTTTGAAATGAACTTTTCTATATTTATTCTCTTTTTTTATGCTTGAAATGTTGTCCTCCCAGTGGCATTACTGAAAGTTTTTTGGTTATGAACATTATTTTGCAGTTTTTCTAATAGATGTCTTTAATATGAAACATCTAATGTTCCAAAATGCTTATTTTTGATCTTTATACAGCAGGAAAATGAAGTGGTTGAGGTAGATTTTACATTCCTTAGTTGTTGTTTTTTTTTTTTTTTTGAGATTAACCCCTCCCCTCTTGCTCCCGTCAAAGTCACAGGCTGAACTTTTGTCTGATATTTCCTTGCTGGATTGTACAAAGTTGAAAAAGTTTTCAAAAATCAAAAATAAATATGAATATTGTACAAACACCATTATTTATTTAACTTTCTTGAAAAAAAGGTACTGTAATGACCATTTTCTTGGTAATATCCTTAATGCTTTAATATTATATTCTTAATTTTTTCTGCTTGTTAATAAAATGACGAGAGTGTGTCTGTTTCTTTCCTCAAAGTGGCTAAATACAAAATACAAAATACAAAAGTGACGACCAGCAACAGGCTCTGGGCCCAGCTAGACTGGTCCTTGTCAATTTACAATCCCCAGTGAAGATCAATGGACATCTTAAAACTGTCTACTCCTTTGCTCATTACCACCTCTTCCGGTAAGCTGTTCCAAGGTTCCACTACCCTGCTAAAATAATAATTTTTCCTAATATTCATGTTAGCCTGAGATTTAAATAGCTTAAAACAATGACCCCTTGTCCTGTTTTCAGTGCTAAACTTTAGCCCCGTAAATTATGTAAATGCAGCAATAAAAGTGTCAAAATGTACTAATTAGTAGTCTGACTAAAGAACAAACCTAACATCTTAGTGTCTCTTTTTTATACTTAAGCATCTGCAAGTAGTATTCCCTCTAATTCTGATGTCTATAAAAACGGCATTTTAAAGGGGACATTAGTACTGCACCCCCCCCCCCCTTTACACTATCTTCAAATAGGCAATTATAATGCTCACTTTGAAGTGAAAAAAGTATTTGTTCTTTATTCTTATTTAATGGTTTTTTTTTTGTTTTTTTGCATATTAATTGCTGTATTTGCTTTACTATTATTACCCACAACTATTTTTGTATTTAATACTTTTGTATTTGTACTTTAAGTATTTCATCATGATGAATAATCAGTTCTCCCTCTACACATTTTAATTTAATCAGAACCATTTATTTCATTTCAGAGATTCATGTTGGGGTTTGCTCCAAAGTAGGTGTAAATGGATAGCTTCAAAGTAATCGAGTCCCTGGGTGAGGGCTCCTTTGGATCTGCTCTCCTAGTACAAGACATTCAGTCCAAGAAATGTTATGTTGTTAAGAAAATTTCAATGCTGAATCTAAATAAGCAAGAAAAAGATGAAGCTTTAAAAGAAGTGCAGGTGTTATCGCAAATGCAACACCCAAATATTATAACATATCATAGCTCTTTCGAGGAAAACGATAATTTGTATATTGTCACAGATTATTGTGACGGAGGGGACCTGTATTCCAAAATTAAAGCACAAAATGGTGTGCCATTCACAGAAGATCAGATTTTGGACTGGTTTGTTCAAATATGTTTAGCTGTTAAACATGTTCATGACAGAAAAATATTACATCGAGATATTAAAACGCAAAATATATTTCTCACAAAATCTGGTATTGCCAAACTGGGGGATTTTGGAATAGCTCGTGTGTTGAGTAACACATCCGACCTTGCTCGAACTTGTATTGGCACTCCTTATTATCTTTCTCCAGAAATCTGTGAGAATAAACCATATAACAATAAGTCAGATATATGGTCTCTTGGCTGTGTTTTATATGAGTTAATTGCTTTAAAACATGCATTTGAAGCAAAAAATATAAAAAACTTGGTCTTAAAAATTATTAAAGTATCAATACCGCCCATTCCAGAGCTTTATAGTGCTGATTTAAAGAACTTATTAAAGCAAATATTTCGAAAAAATCCCCAAGAGCGTCCATCTGTGAGTTCCATTCTAAGAAAGCCTTTAATTCTGAAGCGTATATGTAAATTTCTCGATGAATCTAAAATTAGGCAAGAGTTCAATGACACTTTATTACAAAGGAATTCTAGTTTAGCTTCTTTTCCCTCCAAACCAAAAGAACCTGAAACAAAAATAACAAATCCGGCAGCTAAATATGGCATTTCTTTAGCAAGAAAAAAAGTGTTCAAACAGCCTACAAAAAGAGTTATAAAAAATTCAAAACAGTGCTTAAGCAATAATTTGAGAAAATCAGGTCAGAATGCTTTCTGTTTGGATGCAGTCAGTGAATTGAAGCAGAGACATTTGCAAAATTTGAGTAATTCATCAAGTCAAAATTGTTCTTCAAATAACATCAGTTCTGCTGAGATGTCTGAAGGCAGTAGCACTCCATGTTCTAATTTGAACAAATCTGTCATTGAACTTTCTTCTATCCAGTTTTGTGAGCAATCTTTCAAAATGAATTTTCCATCTCTCGTTCCTACTAGTAAGTTTATTCATTTGCGAAGTGATGACATTTCTCCTTTTCTTATTGCTGATGTTAAGAATGCGAACGGAGAATCTGCATGCAGCAACAAAAGTAATACATATTTTGATTCAAGAAAGAGTGCCTTAAACACTATTTGTGAGCTAAATTTACCGGTAATTGAACAAAGAAGTGGTGACAATTTATCAGAAAAAAGCCCAAGATCTAGATGGGAAGAACCCAGGACAAATCAGTTTCAAAACTTACCACTAGAAGAAACTGCATCACAAATGGAGACTACCTCTTGTAATGACAAAGTAACAATTTATCATCAGAGACCCCATTCGGCTCCTCATATTGGTTGTAGATTGAATTCAAAAAATATATTAACAAACAATACAAAAACAAAGTTTTCGAACTTTATTCCTAGCGTCAATGTCAGAGTGCCTCATGGTAATTGTGCTGAAAATCAATATTTTCAGTATCAGAGTACAAATAATGCATTTTCGGAGACAAACCATACAAGAGACTCGCGGTGTAAATTTCATGATGATCTAATCAAAGAAAAAGTACCTGAATCAAATTGTGTAAGTGAAGTTGCTTGTGGCAGACATATTGGAATAGAAAATAACATTAAAGAAATAACGCAAGCTCAATGCATAAATTTATCTGAAATGGACAACAGCGATCTTCTTCTGCCAGTAATAGATCAGGACATGGATAGTAATGTTGCAATGAATTCTGAATCTTCTGTGAAATCAAATGAAAGAAATATCAGTGGCATTTCATTCCACTTACCTTCTGTGTCTAAGCACAATGAATCAAATAATCTAAGTAATTTGAAAAATGGAACATACTTAATAAAAAGGACAGCCGTTCCTAGTGAAGCTAGTTGTCTGCAGCTTCCTACATTAGCAGAAGAAAAAACGGGAAATGATTCGTCAGGTGCTAACATCGAGAATTCAAATGCATCCTTTTCTTGTTTATCAGACATACTGGAGGAAGAATCCTGTAGTAGTGGCAAAAATGATAAAAAGTGTAAGTGCACAAATCATTGCAACACCAAAGAAATTGGAATTCAGTGTAATTTAGGATTTTTCTGTGAAAATGTCATTCATTCCCCCATGAAAACCGTTACTTCTGCTATTAATGCCAATCAATTTTTAAAGTGTAATAGTTTACAAAATTGGAAAAGGTGTTTTCGTTCCTTGCCAGACTTAACAGCTGTAGAGAATAAAGCAAATCAATTTTATTCTTTTGAAGAAGATGGATCTGTGATGAGTCCTTCTACTAGCTACAAGGACTTAGTAAGTGTTTTTTGTTCAATTTCCTTGTTGAATTGGGAAATTTTAATTTTATGTTTTAGAATAATTATAGTGTCTTAAGCATATCTTAAAAGGGAAGTAATTGATTTTGATTCGGTTGTAGAAAATTTTCATCTTTCTCATTTTGAAATACAGTAGACTCTGATTGTATTATTTATTTTGTTTGTCGCAATAACTAACTCATAAGATCATGAAATTCGGGTTATAGTCATTTTTCAACTTCTTGTGTTTAAGGTTTTCAAAAACCGAATTTAAAATTTTAGACAGGGTCAGACTAATCCTAAAACTTACTTTGTCAACCAGTTCTTTCAGAACCTGACTCTTTCAGCGGCCATGTTACTCTAAATTTTCCTATAAATGTGAGAAATAATTTGTCTGTCCCCTTAAAAATTTCATTTCCCTTATAATCTAGAATCTTGTTATCACAATAAATGAAACTGGATAAAAGTGGTCTTTAGGGCAACTGGTTTTTGATAGCAAATATGAAATCAAAATTTGTTTTATGGAGAAGTTTTTTCATTATTCTGTGCCAGCCATATTTGTTTGGATTCCAATTTTGATTTTTAAACTTTACTGTCAGAAATTTTTTTGCATGATATTTTACAAAGGTTTATTACATTGTTTTTCTCCCCAGCTTTATGACTCAGAAGTACCTGAATGTTTCAGTACTGCATACAGTAACTTGAATGAGGTGATTGGACATAATGATTATTACAATATCTGTGAATCTATGAAGTCAGTTTTATGTCAATCTCAAAATGAAGAAATAATGTCAGTTTGCAGTTCTTTTGGTAATTTTTTTTCTTTCATTATTTTATATTTAAATTGCAAGTCTCCGCTTAATGTAATTGCGGTTAATATTACCAGTTACTTATCAAAATCACAGATTTTTTCTATTTATTTCACTATATCTTTTTGTGTGATCATTACATTGTTTAATGTTATCAATTTTCAAATCAGGAGTTGAGATTTCTGCTAAAATGATTAGACACTGCTTGGCTTATTCAAGATTTTGCAAAAGAAATTAATTTTAAAGCTAAATAAGAGGTTCCGTCTAGAACTAAACGAGCCTACTTTCCCGTATACCCATATCTACTTTCTAGTATCTGATCAATATTCTCAAAAATAGCTAAAATCGCAAATTCTTTCAAACATAATTTTTTAATATTTTAAGCTGATTTCTAGGAATAAAATGTGCCTCACTCATCTAAAAAAATTAGATGCATATAAAAGACTATAAATAAATAATTGAACAAATAAAATCGCAGCACAAAGCAGCTAATGCACTTTTTTTCCATTTGAAAAAAAATTCTTTAACCGCTTTCAAAAAAAAATAAATTAAATAAATAAATAAAATTAATATGCTCATTAAAATAAATACATCATATCAAAAAAATAAATGTTTGTATCTCTCCTGTTGCCAAAAAATAATTTTTTTAATGAATTAATGTACTTTCCAAAATAAATGAAAACAATAAAATGCCAACTTAAAGAAATAATTTTCATTGTGAAAAATTTAGCAAAAATCGTCTGCGCATATATTTATGTGGAAACATAAAGGATTTCGAGTTTATCCGCCAAAACTGAAGGCATAAATTAAAACTTTAAAGAGAAAATAAAAACAAATCATATTAACAATAATTATTTCACAATTAAAACCATGGCTGCGGACGAATCAGAGTCAATCTCATTTTGGGACAAAAGAGTCAGATTCGAGAGCCGAAGGTAATTAATTCAAAGACTCGGAGTTGGAATTGGTCTTTTCCCTTAGAGTCCGCTACTTTGGCAATTTTTGCGGAGTTGGAGTCGGACTTATTTTGGGATCAAGGAGTCGGAGTTGAATTTTCAAGAGTCAGGGTCAGTCATTTTTCCTCCGTGTATATTTTTGCCAAATCTACGAAGTCACAGACCAAGTCGGGAAGTCGGACTCCGACTAATTCTCGGCACAAAAGTCGAAGTCAGGTGCCCCAAAATTCTCGGAGTGTGGAGTTTGTCGTCAAAAGCTATTTCCAACAAAAATTGTTTGAAGTAAATCCGCCTTCAAGTGTGGAATTTACATTGACTTTCAGTCCCCCCCCCCCCTCCGCTAATGTTGAAGGATTTGAACTGTTCAAAATTGAACGGAAAATTGTTCAAATCAAAAAGATATTTTATATACATGTTTTTTATCAAAAGCTTTTTCCTACAAAGTTTGTTTGAAGCAAAAAGTTTTTTTTAACTGTTCAAAATTGAACGAAACATTGTTCAAATCAAAAAGTGAAATATAGGAATGAGGTGTCCTCGCCAAGATCTTTTGAACAAAAAACAATTTGTTTGAATCGGACTATTCACTCAAAAGTTATTAGGGGAAGACAGACAGACCAACAGACATTTTCCCCCATCTCAATGCCCTACTTTCCAATTTTTAATTTCACAATATTTATTATTTTTATTTTTGACTTTTTTTTTTTTTTTTTTGAGATATTTTCAAGATGCATTAAGCCTTCTTTCATGCTTTTTTTTTCTTTCTCTGACTTTAACTGTGAAAGTAGGCTAAAAATTTCAGAAAATCCTTCAGGTATGACATCTCAAGAGTTTGAGTCATGAATGAAAATTCATCAAAATATCTGTGCATCTTCTGCATTAATACAATCAGAAGTTTGCCATATTGTTGTAGAAAAACAGACGGAGAATAGAACTCATGAGTCATATAAAGAATGCCTTGTTTTTAGGCAACACCAATAAATGGTCCTATAAATATTCCCTTTCTTTGATGTCTACAAAGGTAATCAAACCTTGCTCTTTAAAAACTTCAACTTCGGAAATATCCAAGGGGAATGTTTCCACACCCTTTCCTACTAACGTCATCGACTATGTCCAAAATTTTGTTTTTGAAATTTAAGTTCCAAAAAATTCTGGAAAGTCCCTGAACCCTAATTATTCTCCAATTATTATTTGAGATGTGCTACTATCGTTTCTTTATGACTTCGATTTTGAAAACTGCCTGGAAAACCTCGGCACCTTCCTTCCTCCTAACGTTACAAAAGATGCTCAATGCCTTTCAGAAATTTCAATTTCAAAAATGTTTCGTGAGAGGGTTCCGATTTCTATTCCTTTTCCATATCCAGAGTTTCAGCTATTGTCACGTTTTTTGCAAAATGCGAAAATACTATTCAAATTACAAAAATGGAACAAGGCATTTTCGCTTTTTTGCTCCAATATAATAAGAAAAAGAAGGGGAAAAAAGATGCACCATTTGAGAGAGGAAGCAAGCATGGCGATATTGAACTTAATCTTACTTATAAATTTTAGCTAACATGTGTAAACTGCTATATTCAACAATATTTTGTTTTAATGAGCACTATGTCCCCCCAATAAATGCATCATTGGGGTTTAAAAAAAAAGTTTGCTCCCTCAATACTAAGAACAATTCCGAATTTTTGATTTCAAATTTTAAAAAAATATTACCTATTGTGCATTTATTTCTTCAAAGATGTCAAGGCTGATTTTTAGCATTTTGCTAAAGACTTTTCCCCAATTTTAGCTTTTTTTTCTAAAGAATTTTTAAACTCAGCTTAAAACCTGCCCCTATCATCATCAGAAATGATCTACAATTGTATTTTTAGGACTTCAATTCCCAAATATTGTTGGTGCGGAGTCCCTCAAGGGAGAGGCGCTCTCATCACCCTTCCCTTGTATCTGTCGTTGAACTCAGTATGAGCAGCTTAAGTTGGTTAATTTATCTAATTTTGTGATTCGTTTAGTGTTATCAATTGAATATTGTTATCAAAGTCATTGTATCAGAAAGTGATCACATTAAGCGGAGACTACTGTATTATCAAATAGATTCAAATATTTTTTTTTTAATTTGAGCAGAAGAGAAGAGCATAAGCAATGTATTATCACAATTTTAATTATTGCTTATTAATACTTCTCTAGTTTTAAAATGGAGTTCCTGCCAAACTGTTGAAAACTGTAATTTCCTTATTAGCTATCTCTTGCATGGCTACTTGTTGTATATATTATGCATGTTATCATGTGCACTACTATTGAAATGATAAAGCATTTCTTTCTTTTTTTTAAGTACAAGGAATTTGTGTCTTGTTTATGATGTTTGATAATTCACATAATCAATTCACATCATCATCAGATTTGTTTCGATGGATTGATATCTAATGTGACTAAAGTGGATATAAGATAAGTTTTTATGAAAACCTCACTTTTTGCTGATTTGAAGACAATGTGAAAAATTTTATTTATTATTTAATCTTTTTTATGAAGTAAGTTCAGTCTTTTGCTGTATAATATAAATATTAGCTATTAGCATATAAATGAAAAATATAAGTTCTTTATAAAACTAGCTTTGTATCTATACTTTAATACTTAATTTTCTTAATGTTATTCAAATAAGCACATCAGATCTTTAATCTGTGATTCATATATTTATTCTTAGATCACGATGAAAATTCAGACATTTTTAATGATGTAGAGCAGCTGAGAGAATACCTTGAAAGAACACTTGGACTTGAAATTTTTTTAAAAGGTTTGTAGTCTTACTCTTTTATTTCTTATTAATGTACCTTTTATAGGTATAATCCATGTCAATTCAACAAGGGCTAAAACATGATGGTCTCAGATTTTTTTTGAATTTAACCTATGTTAAAAATCATAAAAAGTTAAGAAATACGTTCTTTTTCCCCAAAAAAATTCCTAGGCCAAGATACAGGCCGCCAAACTCACTTGGGATTTTCATCAAAATCTTTGAAGTACATTATCTCTGGAAGGATAGAACATATTTTGTTGTGGTTTGTTTTATTTAAAAGGATATTTTTTCTTGTTTTTTAAAAAAAAAGCAACATTTTGAAATTTGTGCTTTAGTTTTTCTCCAGTCTTTTGAAAAAAAGTTTAAAATAATGTTTTTTTTTCTCAAATATGTCAATTTTGAAAAATTTCATTTTTTTACAGTTTATTACCGCTGAGCACTAGGTTCCCTGAAAAGGAGAGCTTCCACTTTCTCGTTTAACAGATTTTAGAGACAATTGAAAAAATGAGGATTAGTAAGGAAGTCTTTACATAATTGCAGACCTGTAAATTCAAAAAAAAAAAAAAAAAATCGCAACAAGTGGCCAGAAATCACTTTTAATTAAGTTATATAACGAAATTTTCATTTTGAGTTGCCATTTTATTCAGGCTATGAAATTTAGTGAGAACATTTAACGATTCTTTCGGCGCTATGCTTAAAGGTTGCGTAGGGAAATATAGCGAATC
Source organism: Uloborus diversus (assembly GCF_026930045.1). Classification (NCBI taxonomy): domain Eukaryota; kingdom Metazoa; phylum Arthropoda; class Arachnida; order Araneae; family Uloboridae; genus Uloborus; species Uloborus diversus. The sequence goes on along the minus strand of NC_072737.1, from coordinate 170,431,723 downwards.
AGCTGAAGACCTCATTCTAGTTTTCATTAAAAAATAAAAAAACTCCTGGATAAAGTCGAGAATCAAAATGAAAATTTCGCAATATAAACTAATTAAAAATGTTTTCTGGTCACTTGTTGCGGAAAATATTTTTGAATTTTCAGGTCTGCAATTATGTAAAGAGTTCCTTAAAAACCCTCCTTTTTTCAAATGCCTCTAAAATCTGTTAAACGAAAAAGTGGAAGCCCTCCTTTTCAGGGAATGTAGCGCTCAGTGGTACTAATAAACTGTAAAAAAATGGAAATTTTTGAAATTGAGACATTTGAGAAAAATCAAAAACATTATTTTAAACTTTTTTTCAAAAGACTGTGGAAAAAAAACTAAAACACATATTTCAAAATTAGCATATGTTTTTAAACAAGAAAAAATATCCTTTTAAATAAAACAAACCGCAACAAAATATATTCTACCCTTCCTGAGATAATGTACTTTAAAGATTTTGACAAAACTCCCAAGTGAGAAATCATGACAGGATCGCCATCTTTGGCGGCCTGCATCTCGGCTCAGAACTTTTTTTGGGCAAAAAAGAACATATTTCATAATTGTTTATGAATTTTAACATATGTTAAATTCAAAAAAATCCGAGACCATCATGTTACAGCCCTTGTTGAATTGACATGGATTCTAACTATAGTAAAATTATTAATAAAAAACTGAACAGTTTTAGTTTCGAAAGGTTACTGTTATAGAATGGTATATTGATGTAACAGTGCTGGATTAAGGCAACGGGGGGCCCGTAGCATATGTTACCAAGGGGCCTCTGTTTATTGTATGATAAAAAAACTGTTGCCGATTTCTTCATGGAGATGGAGGTTGCATGTATAATACACTCACTGTCAAAAGTTAAGCACAGAGAGGTAAAATGCGAAAAAATGGATAAGTACTGCTTTGATTGAAATGAGATGCAGCAGGAAAGTAGCAAATATGCTTCTGCAATGAACTAAACAAAGAATTACATACAGAAATGAAAACAATAGTAAATTTTCATAAATTATAAGATTACGTCATATCTTAATCATTTACAAAATATTGTTTAATTTCAAACAAACAACAAAAACTGACATTAATAGGGTATGTGAGCATCCTTCATCTGCACACAAAGTTTACAGAGTATACAGAGAGTGTAAGCATGCTTTTTATGAGGTGATCAACCACCACAGAGTCGAATAATTGCCCTTCCTCATGTAGAACAGTTTCCAACTATGTGAGAATGTCAGCAGGTGGGAAACGTACTAAGGGCAAGGCCAAGAGCATCCCAAAGATTTTCAATGGGATTAAGGTCAGATGAGTACGCACACCAGTCCATATGTGCAATACTCTCATTCTACTGTTAGTCGTCAACGATGACAGCTCTATGGGGAGGTGCAATATCATCTATTAAAATGAAAGCAGGACCCACTGCTAAAGCGTGCAATCTCACAGTGGGGTCTAGGACTTCATTCCAATACCATATAGCTGCCACAGAACCCCGTCTGTAGATGTGCAGGTCAGTGTGAAACCCCGACGAAATCCCTGCCCAGACCATGATTCTTCCACCTCGGAATGCGTGATGTTCTGGGGCTCGATTATGTGTGCCTTGTTCTCTCCAGACCATTACTTGTAGAAGAATGCAGAAAAAAAAAAAGAATGTTTTAAGCTCAGCACTCCCTAAAAAATAGATGTTCTGCTGCCCATTTATAACTCAGGGATTCATGAAATGCTTAAGCTCATACTAATATAAAATTAAAAATTTATTTTTATTGTTGAAATAATCGACTTTCTTATCATTTGCCTCAGCAATTAAATTTTTTCATAATAAATTTTGACTCTTTAATGTGCTACACATAACTTAAATGGAAACGACAAAACATATTTAATAAGTATTGTATGAATCATTGTTTAGGATTGGTTAAGTTTTTGCACTAATAATATTTCATCCTAAATTTATCTGTGCACGCAAAATTTATCTTTCCATTGGTATAAATAATGGAAAGTGTAATTATTACTGTAGTAAAAACTGTAGAAAGTGTAATTATTAAATATATGTATTACTGAAGTCTAAGGGTTGGATTGGTAACATAGCTGAAAGCATTGTGAAATACATTAAACTCCGGATTATCCACTCTACATTTATAACAAATAAAAATAACAAAAATCTTTCTAGTAACTTCCTTTGTACAAATATATTTTAGTATTGTTTGATCATAGCATATACACATTAAATTTGCTTTAGCTGGTACATTATGCCTTTACTATTTTATTTTCACCATAGTTAAAAAGTTTTAAAAAAATAAGAAAAGTTTTATAAACATTGTGAGTAAGAACCTATTTTGATATTTTGCATTCCATTTCTTTAGCATACAGGACAATGTGTGATGTATTTGAAAATGACAACAATATTGCAGATGGCATGAAAGCAGTTATTCATTTTCTCCCTTCTAAACAGAAGCATTTGGTGAACGATGTACTGCAGTTAATCATCAATGAAGGGATTTATGTGAACTTACCTGCAAGTAATTAAGCAAAATGAAAAATATAGAAGCTAAGATTCAGTGAATGTACACATATTTTTCTTTTCTTATGCTAAAAATCTGACCTTAAGAAAACATTAAGGGTATTACTGCAAAATGTTGAAAATCATTTTGTTATAAACATTTTATTATTAATTACATTAAAATTTTATGTTATTAAATCACATTTTTTTTACTATACTGCCATATTATAATTTTTATATTACATTCTTTATTGTGTCTAATATTTTATTGTATCTTGCGTTTTCCTTATGGCGCAAGAAGACCAACGGTGTAACATATGAGTTACTGCAAATTTTTGAATATCAGTATTATCACTATACTTACTCAATTCAGGTAAAAAGTATTTAGATTTGAAAAAATTTAAATATTTTCTATTAATTGTGTGAAAAAACAATAAAATGTTAACCCAATTCCCCCTGATAAATTATATGTGATCTTCGTTATTTCCTGGTATCTTTCATATAATTTAGATTTTAGAATAATAAATGTCTATCTAATAAAAAATAACTTTAAAATAAACCCTCTATCATTGCTGATGGTTATCTAAGAAGCTCTTCTCTCATTTCAAGCACAGGGGAGTCAATGATTTGGAATCATAAAAAGCAACCCCTTATGTTAAATTCACTTCTGCTTGAAATGCAAGACAAGTTGTGATACAGTTAATACATAGAACAGTGGGAGCTTTTTTTTTCATTAAAATTTTTTTAAACTTCCACTAGAAAGTTTCTTTTTTTGTTATTTAAAAATTACATTAAAGAGCAAAATTCTTATCCCTTAATGTAAAAAGTGAATTGTATGTAAAAAGTTCTACACTTTTGTATTATTTATTTCATTGTTTGACTTCAATGTAATTAATAACATAATTCTCAAATTACTATCTAAAGTAATGTAAAGTTGTAGTTTAGAGTATACATGTGATGTTTTAATCACGCTGTTTTAAAAGTAATTTTTCTAGTCAAAATATTTGATGTGTAAAAAATATATATATTAAAATGTAATGATTTTCCACCTTGCAGTTCATTGTTATTTTCTATCCCGTCCATTTAAAATGGTATTCTGGAAGGATATTTTTTCTAGTCAAAGTAGTTGATATACATCGCATCTATTGAACATGTTATTCTTGGAGAATCATTTTTCTAGTAAAAATACTTGATATATTTATACATATATGAAAAAATTGCAATCATTTTGCACCTTGCAGTGGACAATATATCCTATCTCATCTATTTAACGTGTTATTCGAGAACTACATGGTATTGATGGGCATAACTGAATGGTCAGCTATCAAGTAAACTTCTTGTGTGCATCAAAATCACATTCCTTAGAATCAAATGAAGTTTTTGAATGATTTACTCCTGAGTGTTTTCAGAATCCAATAAACCTCTTCATAGGTTTACTCCTGGAAAGCTTTTAGAATAAAATAAACCTCATGAGTTGTTTACTTCTCAAGCATTTAGAAAACATAAGATATCGTAATTATCAAATTGTGCAAAAGAATAACCTAATGACACAATCTTATACATATAAAATCTGAGTATCTATCTATCTATCTATGTCCAAGCTTCTTCTCCCGAACGACAGTGAACTGACCATCGAACCAGGTATCGATGGATTCGTCATCTTCCCGTCTTCATGTTTGGCTATTTAACATAATCCTCCGATAATAATTAGCGGAGATATCAATTAAAAACTATTAATTATGACTCTTAGATTTCAAAATCAAATCCCTATTTTTCGAAGGCTTTCCTCCATTCAAATTATTATTCAGTGCTTCATCTCAACTTTCCATAACAACGCTTTTATTAAAATGTATAGCGGGTGAAGAAAATCATTGAGATGAAAGATCTGTTGCCATTTTTTTTCTTGAATATGAATAGGTAAAATTCTTGTTTTTGTTTTGAGGCTTTTCCTGTAATCAGGGGATTTAAATTGTTTACTTTTTTGGGGGGTTTTCCGCAATCTGCCGCAAAACTACACTGACTTTTTTTTTTGGGTTCAAGCCTGAGTGTTGAACTCGCGTCACTTGACATAACTTTTATTTTTTAGGTAGCCCGTGCAACGCCGGGCATGCAGCTAGTATTCAATACATCCTGAGTAGACCACTCAATAGGTTCATTCAATTCTGTAATTGCTCAAATGAACTACTAGATTTTACAATGTTATAATCTGTTTCTTGAAAGAGCCTGAGTAATCAAATGGTTTGATAATGCTCATCACTAGTTAAAGGCAGTGCTGTATTAAGGGGGGGGGGGGAGGGACTTGGAGGAAGCACCTTTTTTTTTTTTTTTTTGTAGAGTAGATGCTTTGGTTGATAAGTTTTTATCTGGCCAAAAAAGATCAATTTAAATTTCTGACAGCTGCTTTATTTTAAAAAGCAGCCATTTATTTCAGCTTAAGATGTTTGAAACCAATTTACTTGAAATTTGTATGTTTTTACCATATTAAACTCTTTTTTTTTTGGGGGGGGGGAGAGAGAGAGAGTTCTTTTGTGTGCCCATTCTACAGCACTGGTTACAAGTTTCGTCAACTCTTGATCACTTGAAGCCTGAAAACTCGAATATTCTTTCATCTCTAATTTTTGATTCGGTCCCAAACTCTTGAAAAGACTGGGAATTTCCCATGAACTACCAAACAAATTGAAGGTTTTAGCCGATTCAGTGGGACTTCAAGCTATTTAGAGTTGACTGTATATTCTTTTAAACATAAAATTTGATGCTGTGCTAAGAAAATTCAGTTTGTTTAACAATACCAATTTCTTTTTTTTTTTTTGATAACCTTGTAGATGTTTTGTACTGTCTACAACCGATTAAATTTGTATGTATTTTGAGCATTTAATAGAGAAAAAATATTCTTAGAGAAATGAAATTCCACGCATCTACTTCAATGTGTGAAGTACAAAAGCATTATTTATGGGAAAAACAAAATTATAATAGCAAATTCTGTACAAGTAAAGAATTTTCCTTTTTAAAATTTTATTTTCTACTAGCAAAAATACCCGGCGTTGCCTGGGTCAGTAAAAATTGTGAGAAACAATCGCTCCTTTCTTTCGTTTTCTGTTTTAACTAAAATAACTCAAAACACACCGCTTTGATGTGATTAAAAATCGAGCTTCTTCCTCACCCATAAAAGTAAAATAGCAATAAGTATAAAGAACGAACGAGTATTCATTTAGAAATGAAAGCACGAATTCAAGCATATAAAAATTTGAAGAGTTTTCAAAATATGAACTAACAAAAACAAAGATCACTAAAAAAAAGCCTGCGATTTATTTAATTAAATAGTACACACACACAAAAAGCTCTCTACTATGTTTCCCTAAGTGTGCAAAAAGTAGTTTCCAAATGTTTAAATGGCTTTAATGTTTGCTCTGGAGAAGTCTTGATTCAAAATTTTCATTATGATTATTTTTAATATTGCTGTTGTTAGACAACGAATTTTTGTAACAATTGGGTTTTATATTTAATCATTTAATGGGGTAATTACATGAAATTTACTGTTTTCCATCATAACTTTTTTAAACTAAGATTTTAGTAATAAATTATACTCTAAGTTGCTCCCTGATAATGTAGCTATCTATGGTGAAAAAATGGTTAACATCGGTCCAGTAGTTTTGAAGATTACTCTAGACATACATACATACAGAAGTAGTCATTTATGTATAAAGATTTTGTATTTGAAATAAATAATATTTTCAATTATTTATTCCTTGTTTTTTATTTGCATACTTCAATTATGGCCAGTTAAAGCAGAGATCCCGATAATCAGGAGTAGACTGTATGTTTTGGGCAATATTTTCCTATACAAATAAGTTAATATCCATTTTAGAACATACATTTATATCCGTGCAAAAAAATTTAAATGTTTACATTCAATCAATTGACCTGATTTTTCAAATTGTCCCTGCTCGATCATCCCGAATGGGATGAAATTTTATAACGGTGTAGAGATGTCTTTGAAACTAATTTATGCAAATTTTCAGCTTCGGAGATCAGAATTCTGAAGATCTAGGATCTCTAAAATATAGAGCTCCAAAATGGCAGATCAGCTTTGTGAGACGAATTGCCATGTTGTGGTAAAGTTTATAGAAAATTTTATTACACTGGAACCATGAAATTTTGGGAGCTTAAAGTACATTTGACTATTTATCCGTTCTAGTATTTATGTGAGTTTGCTGCATATAAACTCATGAAAAAACTCTTTTATAATTAAAATCATCATTTTTGAGACCGTTTAATTAAGTAAGATGATTAGATCTCATAGTTTTCTGACATGAGTCTAAAACTACACCACGTTGAGTAAAATTACAACTCTTGCTCAAAGTTATTGACTCAGACGTTTTAGATCAATCGACCTAAAACTTTGATGCTTTTTGTTTCAAATTATCAACTTTGCAAAGATGAGAGTGGTTAGAGAGCATAAAGGAGGAAATCTAAAAAAATTTCGTAAAAGGGATGATATCCAAAAAAAATTCGTGAAAGGGATGATATCCAAAACTGCATCAAAATAGAAACTGGAAGCCATGATATTCAAAAATTCAACAAAAAATGGCTAATTTACCAGTTTTACAGGTAATACGTATTTAATTAAATATAAGTAATAATTTTGTACAATTTTCTCCATTGTACCATTTCTTGCAAGAGTATTTATTCCTAAATAAATCTAAATTTTGAAAAAGAGGCAACGTTTTCTAACTCCTGAGTCCTTGAATAAAGGGTTGGGGGAGCCAGAGATCAATCTTGGCTGCATCACACAATAGTCAATTTTTTAGAGAAAAATACATTTTTTCATTAAAAACATTTGAGTTTATAGTGTCAAACAAGTGAGAACACAAATTTTAAAATTGGGTCTGTTTGTAAAGTAAAAATTTACAACAGAGAGAAAAATCTAAAATTTCTTTATGTGGTAGAACATACTTTTCATAGTAAGAATTGAAAATAAATAAATATATATGCATATAAACGATTGGTTATCTTTTCTCTTGCATTAGAACCCAAAATTTGTTTTTAAAAACTTCCTAATACGATTTCGAATCAAAAGAACAACTTGCATCTGCCTCATTTAATCATGAAATCTCAAAACTTTTAACAGGCTGTAAAGCTTAAACTATTTGAGATTCACCATAAATACTTTTGCACTTTCTTAAATATACAAAAAAAGTAACCATGTCATGTTTCAATAAAATTCGAGACTATGAGTGCTAAGCCACATTTTTTGCTAAACTTTTGCATTTTTTATAAAATAAATTAAAGTAATAAAAATATTATTGAAACGATGAATAAAATATGCAGATATATTACATATAGTAAAAAACCACCCAACATTAAAAGTAGTTGAAATATTTGCAAGATGTAAAAAGATTGAAATGTCAAACGAGGCATGCAACTTTCTGTGCAGCACGTGTTTGACATGATTCCAAAACATACTTTTTTGGTAGATATCGCGCAAGATGAAGATTCAAGGGGGAAAATAGGAAAAGTAAGAAATCAAGGAACGAAAATTTAAAAAAAAAAAAACATTTTTTTTTCCAATTTTGGAGAAAAATAAGGGCTGAAAGAGGCAAAAAAAAAAAAGGAGGAAAGGTTTAAAAAGGCAACAGAAAAAAGCTGGAATTCCAGCAAAATCCGGAAAAATCTTATCCCTGAACTTTGAGACCACGTAATTGAAAAAGTTGATTAGTTGCCATGGGTTTCTAACCTGGACCTTAAACTACACCAGTGTCCCAAAGTTGTTGACCTGTCGTGCACAGTTACTGACCACTAAACTTGGCTATTTTTAAAAAATCGTCGACTTTCAGGCCGTTTAACAACTAAAATAACTGAAAAATAATATGGCTGTGTTAAAACAGAGATATAAAGATAAAAAGGCATTTTAATGCTTTACTGTAGTGAAAATGAAAAGATTGAGCACAAATCAGTAACCATTACAGATCTGATGATTTTTTCTGAAACATTGGCTGCCTTAATGAATACAAACTAAGTCATAATCTTTGTTGTTGTAATCCATTCATTCCTGAATATTGAGTGACCTGAATCAAGAAATTTTGTTGCACAAAAAAAAAGCACTAACAAACATGATTATAATCAGGATTTAATTGCAAAACCACAACTTGACTTCATTAAACAAAACAATGAAGTCTCATTTCACCAACTGAACTGATTGGACATAATGGATTTTACTAGCAATTTACTTTTACACATAGAGACATCTCCAACAGTTAATCGTGGGCCTAGCAATTACAGGTTTTAAAAAAAAGTTTTAACTTATAAATAGTGTAAGAGAAACAAAATGAACATATTTTAGGTTTTATGTACATAAGAAAAATTTAAAACTAAAAAATTTTATAAAATTTAAGAAAAAGTTTTTAATTTTTTCTCTTTTACTTTCAATTCATTCATTTTTTAGTCAAAGATAACAATTTTTAAGAGAAGAAACACTAATTATAAGATTCAACACCTAAAGAAAAAAGTTGAATTTTATTTTAATTTGTTAGACTTGCTTTAAGTTTTAGAAAGTAAAAGGTTGAGCATCATATTAAATCCTTTAAATGAAGTACAGCACCGAAATTTAAGAACATCAGGGTTGCCACTCAATTGTGGAAAAAAAAAAATCCATGTTTTTCCTGTATGAATATGCAACATTACCAACAAGCAAACAGTGATATTTCAAAAAGCACATTGATATCCTGAAAAATTCATGACAGGGGAGTGGGGGGGGGGGGACTAAATAAATAAATAAAAATGAGGAAAAATAAAGAACTCATTTCACTGAAATAATAGCATGGTGAAATTAACTTAATATAAGAAGGAAAAAAAAAGACTTATCTTAACCATTCGTTACTTGGACCTTAAAAAGTAAAACATGCAGTTAAGTTAAGCAGAACAATGAATATTGCTAACTAATTTAATGCTCTCTAAATTTAATTAGCATAAAATTCATGGTGCATGTCAAATAAAACAAAAAGATTTTTGTTCTTTCATGATAAACATTATAGTAGTCACTTAAAACAAAAAAAAAAGTAAAAATACTATTTTTTATTTTATTTGATTATTATTATTTTGGCATTTATATATTTGGGCATTGATTTTTGAAACTTCAATTTCTGAAATTAATAAATAAATAAAATCTCTGAACTTTCCAGATTTGAAAGGAAAATTGTAGAAATTCCTTGTTTTGTAGTTTTCTGATTATTACAGCATTATACGTAAAATCCTAACCCATATCGAGCCAAGCAAACATAATTCTAAAAAAATAAAATCCTCTGTAATTATTTACCAGTGTTAAAAGGGCCTGCTTCCTATCCTTTGCATGCGCCAGACAAATGTTTTTCCTATCTCCTGTAAAGTAGTGATACAGGCTCTGAGGTACAGATTTGTAACATTGACATGTAAAATTAAAATAGGATTAGCGTGTGAGGCTTTTTACAACAAGATTAAAAAGGAAAAAGACTTTCTAAAAAAGTCCTAGCCAATGCAAAAAACATGTAAATGTTGTTCAAATTTTCATTCCACACTCAAAGTTTTTCTTTTTACAAGTGACGCAGACAAGGGAGGGGTCCAGGGGGTCTGAACCCCTCCCATTGGTCTTGCATTTATCCCCCCCCCCTTAACTGATTACGATTCTATGAGAATTTTTTACATAAAATAACTTCAAACAAAGGTAACAATTTCAGTTCAAAAAAGTGAAAAATTAAAATTTTTATGCTAAATTATTGTTAAAATATTTTCAAAAATACTGTGCGCTTTTCCATAACGAATTGCCTATAAGAAGCAGAATGTTGATTTTTAATGAATTCACTGTAATAACCATGTTTTTATTTTTGTAGATATGATTTTCTATAACCATATGGTACTTCTACAACAATGAATTTGCTTTGTTGTTTTCTTTTTCAAATAATGAGAAAAATAAATGCGTCAATTTTTTGCTTTTTGATGATTTAAGTACTTGTTATCAATATTTTTTCATTAAATAATACTAATTATTCATTTAAAAGTTTACTATTTACTGTTTTTCATTCTTGAAAATCTATAAAATCAAGTCAATATGTTTGGCGGCTTATTGAAGTTTAATATGAGAGTGAGACTTTCACACTCCCCTTGCAAAATTCTTGTGTGCGCCACTGCTGCTTACTAAAGTAACTTCAAGATATTAATATGTAGGAAATGAAATGTTTAAATGTATCTGCTTGCATCATGCATTTTATTTATTATCCCTGATTTAGGCTCATCATTAGTAACCGTTTATTCATAAGATAAATAAATACCTTTGTGCTGAACAGTAGAGTAAGAAATAAACAATGTCAGAAAAGCAAATTTGCAGATTACTGCAGACACGTGTTTTGGCATTACAGGGAACGCCTTTTTCAATGCAAAAAGTAATGAGCTTATGGATGAAAAGACATCCAACAAAAACTAAGAGCAGATAAGCATACAACTTAAAAGATAAAAGTAGTGGATTAGCTTAACACCAAAGAGAAAATTATAAACCAGCAGGGCCGGATTTAGGGGAGGGCAGGTGGGGCTACTGCCCCGGGGCCTCCCCAACAAATGGGCCCCCCACAGTAAAATTTTTGCAAAACATCCTAACTTTCACGGATCAAAAATATCGGATATATATATATATATATCAAAATATTCGGATATATACATCAAAGTATCAGATATTTTCGAAAATATGATGGTCTTTTCGAACCCTGATTAGGGGCCTCCACCCCTTCGTTGCACCGGGGACTCCACACTTCCAAATCCGACCCTGTAAACCAGTAAGGACCAATAGGGATGCAAACACAGGCCAGGTTCTCTCTCTGAGGTACAGTAAGGCTGAAAGAAAGAATTCAATTGGACGAAGATTAAGCCCGAGCTTAAACAAAAAGAAAATGTCAATAACCATGAACCGCAAGAAAGGAAAAGAAGAATGGAAGGGAAAAAACACCAAGAAATGAAATAAACCAAAAGCAAAAACTTTTTGGAAAAGGAAAAAAATAAAGGTAAATAGAAGAAAAGGGGGAGAAATGTCAACCAAGACAAAAAAGTTAAAAATAAACAAAGCAAGATAGATAAAAATGAGATAGATAAAAATGGATGGGGAAAGGACAGTGTTAAAGATATGGGAACCAGACATTGGAAAAATATAGAACTGCTTTAAGATCATTAACTAACAATGTTGAGCAATACTAGACTTATTTAATTGTTGTTTTTTTTATATAATTTTGATGCTCTTTCAAGCAAAATTTTAAAGCATGCCGAGTTTGTCCAATATAGGCAAGTTTACAACTACAATTAATTTTATAAATTCCACAACAATTAAGAGGGTGAATAGGATCTTTAAGTGAAGAGATTAAAAGTTTATTATCAGGAGAGAACACCACCTGGAATTGCTACTGTTTTAGAATCTTAGCAACCTGATAGCTTACAGATGGAAAGAATGACAAAACAACCAAATTCTTTCTGCTGAGGGTTCGGTTAAGAACATTAGTTTGGGATTTATTTGAAAGTTTTTTATAAATGGAATCAATCAAAGTGATCACTTTGATTACCTTACTGGTTTATAATTTTCTCATTGGTGTTTGGCTAATCTGCTTTTTTTATCTTTTAAGCTGTATGCTTATTTGCTCTTGGTTATTGTCGGATATCTTTTCATACACAAGCTCATTACTTTTTGCATTGAAAAAGGCGTTCCTTGTAACGCCGAAACACGTGTCTGCAGTAATCTGCGAATTTGTGCTTTTTTGAGGTTGTTTATTTCTTACTCGTTTATTCATAGTATTGAGAATGAACTACCCTCTAAAAGGCTCTTAAAACCAACCAGTCGTGTGTACCCTTTGGAATACTCGCTAACCTGGCGGGTGGGGGGGGGGAGCCTTCTGGTGTCCCAGTTGGCCATTTCAGAAATCTGGCAAGCCTATTCATATATTTTTTGTATAAGAAGGAAATAACCTTAAGTCTCTTTGAATTGTGCCCATTTCAATTCTTCCCCTCCTCTTCCTTTTTTTTCTACTTTTTTACCAACATAATAATAATAAATCATAGAAACTGATCTTGTCTTTTCAGTTTACTTTTTCTACCTCAAGCAAATCATTGATTTTGAGTCTGCAATTTGAATTCCAAGTTAAGCTGTCAGTTCTATGTTTCACTTAGCGACTGTCCATAAATGTCACATTTTTTGACCCCCCTCCCTATTTATCATGTGTCACACTTAGTGATGTAAAATACCTGGGTATTTAATTTTAGGGGTAAATACCCAAAATGGGTATTTACCCGGGTATTTATTTCAAAAATTAATATTCAACTAAAATACTTTTCTGTTTGTATTCCACTATGTATATATATATAACCAATCATATACAAAACAATAATTTTTTACCCAAAAATTGTATTTTGATCACATATTTAAAGAATTATTGTGTGAAACAACTTAGCAATCTAATATGATATTCACATTAAATGTGTTGGATATGCCTAATCAATGTCCCCATCTTTCTTTTTTGTTTTTCACTTTTCAAAGCAAAATTTAAAGTTTTACCAGTACAAATACAAAGTGAGTGACAAACTAACGCCTCCTAAATACTAAATGCCTATCGCATTCTCCCATTTAACATAGAGCAAAATGATCCCAGTAAGCATAATTTTGGTCTTCTGGCTACTGCCAACTATCGAAGGTCGAAAGCATTAGAAATTAAAAGCGGAAAATACAACTGGTTAACTTCTAAATTTAAATTTTAAAATTAACCAGTTAACAATTTGATTTGAATTGTTTGGATCCATCGTCAAAGCAACACCATCCATGTATTGCCGTCAGGTAGTAGCGTTGTTTGTGTACTGGCGAAGGATCCATTTAAAGCACGGCATTTAGTATTTAGGCATGGGTGCAAGTTTGGTGATGTGTTCAAGACGGAAAATATTTTCAGCCCCCCCACCGCCCGCATGCGGGCTTAAGGAAAAATTTGTATGTATAAATGTTGCAGATTTTAACAATGTCAGTTTTGCAATCTGTTTGATTTAAATTTTAAGCCTTAAAATTGTAATATTTAAGTGTTTTGACATCATAAGTCCAGAAAATCTAAAATCCGGCAATAAGGGGGGGGGGGGGCTGGGGGCTCTCTCCCAGAAATTTTTTCAAATTGAAGTCCAAAAAACGCTGTGGTAGGCCATTTTGGTAAAGTTCAGGGAAAGGAGGGGTTTAGGGACTCTTACATCAATTATTTCAAACTGATAGTCCCAAAATCACAATATTGGGCAACCTTCAAAAAATATTAAAGAAAGAGGGGGGAGGGGACGCTATGGGCTTTCCCAATATCGAAGATTTAAAAACGAAATTGTAATTTAAATTTCATAACGTTTAAACGCTTTTTGAATGCACTATTGAAGGGATGGAGTTCAGGAACCCTCCTCGGCAATATTTCAAAATTGAAGTTTCAAAAACGCAATTTTAGACGATGTTGGATAATGTAAGGGGTAAAAGCGTTTGCAGCACACCACCATTAGTTTTTTGCCGATCCTAAACATTTTTGTTGTAGCAATAAAATTGCTTAGGACATAAGATTTTCACTTTTGCAACATAAATCAGTTCTGATTCAAAAGTCTACCCAAGGTAGCGCCAACAAACTAGAAAAGAAGGAAAGGTGGGGGAAGGGTAAGGCCGACTAATGATAATGAACTGTCACCATTCCCCCACAGTCTTCATTTGAAAAAGAATTCTTTTATAAGATAGCAGGTGGTGAAATTAGCAATAAAAAATCGCTTCAGTGAAGTAGATATATTTTTTAAACAGGGCACCCTTTCCAACATTCATTAATTAAAAAAAGAAATAGGGGAACTGAATCCTAACTCCAGGCAGGGTTCCCGAATCACATCCCTCTTAAGGCACTCAAATATAGCCAAAAGTGGCGCTTTAAATATTTCAGCATCAAAGAATTTTCGGAGAACTCCCGAACCCCTTCCTCTGAGTTCACCACAAATGTCCAAAATTTCAATTTTTAAGGCTTCAGTTTCTAAATTGTTTTGTAGGAATAGTACCCCTCTTACCTATAAACATGACTTATGATAGCCTAAAAATTTTAATACTTTAATTTTGGAAACTTTTTGAAAAAATCTTCCTACACTCTTCCCCCTTAAGTCATCCAAAGATAGCCCAAAACAAAGCTCTTAAAATTTCAAAAACTAAAATATTTCAGGCTGGGGGTGCGGAATACCCCGCCTCCCTTTCATTGTGTTTACTAAACGCAGTGTAAGTTTTTGTTTAAGATTTATTTTTCTATTGAGAGAGCACCTCCCTTCCACACATCGCCAAAGACAACCCAAAGTTTTAAGACTTCAATTTCGAAAATGTTTCGAGAAAGACCCCTGAATTCCCTAACTCTTAACTCACTCAAAAATAGCCAAAATAGCATTTCAACACTTCGGGGAGAGAGATTCCCCCCCCCCCCCGAACTCTTTCCTCTAAGTTCACTAAATTTTACTTAAATTTGAGGTTTCCCCTTTTCATCACCGAAGATTTAAGAATTAAATTCTAAAACGTATTGAGAGAAAGCCCTCGAATTCCCTCTTCTTAAGTCTTCCAAAGATTACCTAAAGCTGAGTTCTGAATGCTTCAGCTTTAAATATTTTTTGGGAAAGGAGAACCACGAACCCCAAGACGGTCCAAAGTTGCGCTTTTAAGACTCCAGTTTCCGAATTTCGCCTAAAGAGAGCCCCCTCCCTCCCTCTCGACATTGCCAAAGAGAGCCTAAAAGATTTAAGACTTCAATTACAAACATTTTTTGGCAGAGGGTCGCAAATGCCCTTTAACTTAAGTCATTTAAGTATAGCCTCGAATAGTTTTTAATACATCAGCTACAAAACATTTTCATGTTAGAACACCAAAACCATCTCTCATAAATTCACCAAAGATTGCCTAAATTAGTGTTTTTAAGACTCCTGTCTTCGATTCTTTTTTAAAACCCACTTTTACATCATTAGAGACAGCCTAAAACTTTTTGACTTTTAAATTTTTAAGAGTTTGCAGTGGAGAAATATCAAACCACTCCTAGATTCAAAAATATTTTCAATTCAGTTTTTCGATATTTTATACTGTAACCCGTGAGTAACCCCCCCCCCCCCTCCTTAGATTGTCCAAGATATCAACGTTTTAAGACCTCAGTATCGTGGGTTAATTTGCGCACAGATTACCCTCTTTGCAAGAGCAGCGTTTTTCCGTAAACTCATGCGCTGCCGTTATTTTTCTCCTTTCCTTTCTCTCTCCCCCCCCCCACACCCATATTTCCATTCTAGCGAGTGTTCGATTCAATGACATTAGAATTTAGTGATACCTCAAATCTTTGTCAAAAATGCAGGAACGGTTCGCCCATCGGTGTTTCAAACCAGCTTGAAATCCCCCCCTCCCCCGATTATTTCCAAAATTCCCATCTTCATTAAAATCTTCAAAATCCTTGATAGTTTCTGTTTTACCTGGTATGTGGACGCCCTTTGCTGTGGCGAAAATATTTCATCTTGTCAGCAATCACTCTCAAACGGTGATGCAGATTCAACTCTTAAGACATTTTAAGAGTGTACATAATTTTCATTTATGCGTGTAAAGTTTGCAAAAAAAAAAAACATAAATGAAAAAAACGAAAGGATGATCGAAAATAGCATGAGAAAAGGCTAAATTTTCAATTATAGCCGATTGCTTCGAAAAATCAGGGAGAATAGCGAGCAACTCCTCGGCCTGCAATGCAGTGAGTTGGAAATAACAAAGCTATACCTACTATAAAAAGTCAAACGGCGCGAGCCGAAAAGCCACTCCTCCAAAAGCACGTTGCAAACAAAACAAGCACATGGCGGAAAACCGAGAGAATGTCGATGTAAATTCGTGGTTATGGAACAGTCCAGTAATATTAAAGCATATTTTTCAAACACTCAATTTTTCTTTTTTCATTAAAAATTAAAAGAAAGTCATTGAATTTCTTTCCGTCCCGACCTCTGTCTCGGAAATTTTGTCAAGACGGAAATCCGTCCTGAGACAGAAGGTCTTGCACCCATGTATTTAGGAGGCTTTGGACAAACTGATTACAACTCAAAGCCAAAACTAACTAGCAGCATGATATTATGAAAAATCAAAGATGAAAAGTTGTACTAGCGCCGTCTACGTGATAAAATTAAACTTAAATCCCTTTATTTTATCCCATAAAAAATTAAATTATCCTGCCATCCTATTTAAGTTTTAGAATAGTTCATTCTAAATTCTGACGTTTTTTTTTTGTTAAAATTTCATTACGCCTTAAATTAAAGAAATTATAATATATAAATTTTTATACTTTTAATCTTTCATTTTACAGTTTATGTTTTAAAAAGAAAATCATCACCTTTTGATACCACCTAAAATTTTTTTTAGCAAAATGCACAATTTCTAGAGGATTTACCCTGCCTTCGGATAAATACCCAAAAAAATATTTACCTTCCCACCCGACATCATTAATTGCGTGTATTAAAAATAGTTCGAATAAATTTTCATCATGAAGTACCGGGGAGCAAATACAAATGAGCAAGGCAACAGAAAACAAAAATTTGTTTGGTTTTTTTTTTTTGCTTATTAATATGAAAACTTTATATATTTGCCACGTTATCACTTAAACAGCAATAAAATAAATAAATATATAACCTCATAGTCTTAATAACTTTTCAGTAAATTCTTCCAAGCATCCCTCATGCTTCTTTTTTTTCCATTTTGGATATGACTAACCTAGATTGTGATTTTGAAATCCTGAAGTTCATTGAAATGCTTATACTTGTCCAATTATGACATTGAAAAGAAAGATTCTTTGGTTCACGATATGTTTCTTTCATAATTTCATCAAGTCTTCCAATAAAAAATATTATAAACTGTGTAATGCATATGCATGTATCAGTTTTAACCAATTATTTCATATTTAGATTATTTTTTTAATTCCGACTCACTTTTTGCATTTTTTTGTACAATACCCAGTTTTTGGGTATTTACCCAGGCCTTGGGTAAATACCCAAAAAATATTTACCTACCCACTGGGTATTTACCCGATCCACATCACTAGTCATACTACATTTTATAAACATATCCTTACATAAAATATGTCACACTTTTCGTTACCCCCCTCCCTCTAAGCCGCTCATTTTGACACTTTCAATGCAAATTATATTGAAAAACATAAACCACTCACTTACAAGAAAATATATTGATTTGTCTAAGTCAGCCAAGGGGAGTCAAATGCCCCTCTCGATCTCCAAAATGAGGGGCTTCAGGGTTCGTATTCAATTTCAGAAATAAAATGAAGGAGTTTTGAAGAAGTGAAATGAGATTTTGAAGGAGTACTAATGGGCTGTCCTTAAATGACGTCACACCTTTTTTTTCAACATGTTTGATCCCCTTCACCTTTGTTACAAAGTGTCACACTTTATCTTACTCCTCCACTTGTCACGTCATATTTTTAAAAACATATCGTTATAATAACTGCGTGATGTTACTTTTTGTCACCCTCTCTCTTCCCCTTATCACAATTTCATAAACCCGTCTCCCCCCTCAAGGCATGACATCACTTGTGGATGACTCATTTTAGAATATCATAACTACAATTTGCTAAACAATTGTTTTTTTTAACACAATCACTTAATATTGTACATCTGGTTATGTATTTTTAAATAATAATTAGACAAACTGACTTTTGCCACTGAGAGTGGGGTGGAGGGAAAAGCAATAATCATAAAACTTGAAAAAATAGCCAAGCACCATTTGAGAATGGTTTACTTCACTTATGAAATGTCTTAGTCATCTAATAATATTTTCACCTTCAACTTTTATAATTTCTAAGATAAATTTGTAAATCTCATCTTTGTGAGGAAAAAAAAATGAAATCACTACATTAAAATCGCCCTTGTGACGCAGATAAGTTGTCGATCGAAATATTTCAAGTTTCTGTAATAGAAGAAGACTATATAGCTATATAGTCTTGAACTAAGAAAGAAGGAGCTTTGAAGGAGTTCAAACCAAAATGAAGGAGTTTGAAAGGCCCTCCAAAAACATTTCCTAAATGAAGGAGCGTACGAACCCTGGGCTTGTCTCTCTCCCCTTCAATGTGTAGAACATCATTTGTGGAGAGCCCTTTATTCCAAATATTATTTTTTCCTATCAGAATAAGGTATAAAACGTAACTGCAATAAGCAAACAATCGCCTGACACAGAAAAGGGTGTCAGGAAGGGTGTTCTATGGTCAGGCCCATCATTTCAAATTTTTTTGGGGTGAAGGGCAAATTGTATAATACTTAGTGCATATTATAGGATTGGAAAAAAAATTTACAAATCGTATGTTCACATACGTTAATTTTTAAAAGCTAGGGGAGGCAATTGCCCCCTATAAATGACAGGCCTGACCATGGTTACAAATAGAGCTGCACCAAAAACCATATTTTGCCAAATACTCAATATTCGGTGCATCTCTAGCTACAAAGGTATCAACAGATAATCTTCCTAGTTTCAAGATAAGTAAGGTCCATTGGTGAAAAATATCTCTTTCTTTACCACAGAAATAAAACCATAACTTTGCAGTTTGAAACATTGGCAGATATATTTTTCTTCATTTCTTGTTAAGTTACGAGTTTTTGATTATTGATATTTCAAACAGCAATTAGTTGAGATCAAGAAAAAAAGAAGAATTACTAGAGGCTTTATTGTTAAATCAAGGCTAATATGGTATTGCAACATCAGTCATTACCGATGAACCCTTCCATTGCTCATTAAATTTATTGTTTCCTCTTTTTGTAGTTTAGAACCAACTACAAGTCTACCGTGCTGTTTCTATTATACCGAAAAAAAAATTTAAATGCTAAAATTTCATAAAACAATGTAAAAAAACATTATAATTAAGTTTGGTCTTAATGTCTATTAAAGAACTTCAATCCTGATTCTAGATAATACAAATTCAGTGGATTATTCGTTGATGCAAACTTTTTTTCTCATGTCCAGTAAATCAAACAGAGAAGTGTTGTACGATTACTCATCTGTCAAATCGTGGCAAAACTGGCAAAATGAGATTACCAAAGGCAGAATCTTGAGGAATAAAACTAGCGTATGAGTTTGCATGAGCATGTTGTAATGCCGTCCTTTGATTTTTATTCAGGCCTTGATAATCTGTAGATGAAGTAATTTGTGTAGATTGTACTGTATTGCCAGTAACGGGAGTAGTATTTTGCGCTGAGGGCGCATTTTGAGTTGGTGCGGTATTGCTAACAGTGGATTGCTGCTTCATCATAAGTTTTTTCTTGTACTGAACTTCTTCTAAAACTTTCCGGCTTTGCAATTCCTGTTTAACACTAGGAGGTTGAAATGCCATAATTATATGTTTGAAGGTATTGATTATTTAAAGGGAGGTATTAAATTATTCTAGTAAACTCACAAATGTAATAAATTTCTACTAAATACAAATCTCGGACAAGTATCAAAAATAAACACACTCAGCACTTCAGCTTCAGATAAACACAGTAACAAACGCGAATCTTCTTGGCAAGAGATAGAAGCGCCAAGCAACTTTTATAAAAAATTTGACGCCAAAAGTGGAGCGACTCGTTCTGATGTATCCCTCCCCCTCCCCCCCTCAAAAAAAAAAAAGAAAGAAACTTTCTTTGAAAGGAAAAAAAATGAACACAATAATAAAGATTTTTCTTTTTTGAAAAAATTAAAAGCCTAGTCCTGTTATTTTTAAGCACTCACTTATAAATCCCCTATAGTCGACTGTTAGAACTATAATAGAGCATAAATACTCTGTGCATTACGCTGTTGAGGATTTGACTCATCAGTCATTATTTGAAAGGAGCCGTATTTGTAATGACGTAG